>NC_084596.1:8921185-8941548 GCF_033807715.1 Cololabis saira | reverse complement strand
AAAGGAAGTGGGTTTAGGGAGGTAAAACACAGTAAAACTGTAGCTCTACAAAGGTAGAAAACCATTAGGTAGCATTTTTTGATAAGGTAGCAAAATCGATAGACAGACGCTATCGGTTTATGCGGCGGTAGCATTTTTTGCGACGAAGCAGCAGAAATCGACAGGACGCCGGTTCCACGCCATGCAGCTGCTATCGCCGGCTGCCAGGAGGCAGAGCGTTAGCCGGCCCGTTCTAAATCACTCACAACTTCACTGATTAGCTTCCTGCAAGAGGTTAAAGACCTTTGAGTCAAAATGACCTAATTCTCCTATCCTTCTTTCCTCCTGCTCTCTCCTTCCTTCACCCTTCCTCTTTCCTCCCTTCCTTCCTTCTTTCCTTGTTTTCTCCTTCCTTCTCCCTTCCTCTTTCCTCCCTTCCTTCCTTCTTTCCTTCCTTCCTTCCTTCCTTCCTTCCTTCCTTCCTTCCTTCCTTCCTTCCTTCCTTCCTTCCTCCTTCCTTCCTTCCTCTTTCCTCCCTTCCTTCCTTCTTTTTCCCTTCTTTCCTTCCTTCTTTTTTTCCTTCCTTCCTTCGTTCCTTCCTTCCTTCCTTCCTTCCTTCCCCTTCCTTCCTTTCTTCTTTCCTTTCTTTCTTTCTTTCTTTCTTTCTTTCTTTCTTTCTTTCTTTTCTTTCTTTCTTTCTTTCTTTCTTTTCTTTCTTTATCATTCTTTCTTTCTTTCTTCCTTTCTTCTCTTTCCTCTTCCTTCCTTCTTTTTCCCTTCCTTCCTTCCTTCCTTCCTTCCTTCTTTATTCCCTTATTTCCTTACTTCTTTCTTTTCTCCCTTCCTTCCTTCTTTTTTCCCTTCCTTCTCTTTTCCTTCCTTCCTTCCACCCTTCCTTCCTTCCTTCCTTCCTTCCTTCCTTCCTTCCTTCCTTCTTTTTTCCCTTCCTTCTCTTTTCCTTCCTTCCTTCTCCCTTCCTTCCTTCCTTCCTTCCTTCTTTTCTCCCTGTCTTCATTCTTTTTTCCCTTCCCTTCCTTCTTTTTTCCCTTCCTTCCTTATGTCCTCCCTTCCTCCTTCCTTCTTTTTTCCCTTCCTTCCTTCTTTCCTTCCTTCCTTCTTTTCTCCCTTCCTTCCTTCTTTTCTTCCTCCTTCTTCCTCCCTTCTTTCCTTCCTCCTCCTTCCTTCCTTCTTTCCTCCCTTCCTTCTTTTCTCCCTTCCCTTCCTTCTTTTCTTCCTTCCTTCTCTCCTCCCTTCTTCCTTTCCTCCTTCCTTGACCCAAAGACAGCACAAGGGTTAACCAGGCAGGTCATTAAGAACATTCTTATTTACAATGACCTGGCAAGAGACAAGCACCACTTGGGGGAAAAGGAAGTGGTTTAGGGAGTAAAACACAGTAAAATTGTAAGCTCTACAAAGGTAGAAAACCATTAGGTAGCATCTTTTGATAGGGTAGCATAAATCGATAGACAGACGCTATCGGTTTATGCGGCGGTAGCATTTTTTGCGACGAAGCAGCAGAAATCGACAGAACGCCGGTTCCAACGCCGGCGGCTGCTATCGCCGGCTGCCAGGAGGCAGAGCGTTAGCCGGCCCGTTCTAAATCACTCACAACTTCGCTGATTAGCTTCCTGCAAGAGGTTAAAGACCTTCCAGAAGGTGTGCAAGGATAGACCAGAGCAGAGATAAAGAGGTCTTCAGTGATTTATTTCACGTCACACTGACCCTGAGCCGGAGCTCAGGGAAGCAGACTGTTAGACAAAAGCCTGGCAGTTTCCAGTCCCACGCAGGCCAGCTCTCATTACAGCGACCGTGACGCTCCTGAGCGCCACAGCTCCGCCGCCCTGGCGGGCGAAGAGCCGAGTGATGAAGGGGGACCTACTCTCCGGGTTGACAAGACAGATGTGTCAACCCTGCAGCGTCCTGAAGCCTCTCTGTGAGGGGAGAAGGAGTCATCATTCACTCTTTATTTGCGGTTTAACCGCAGCAAAGGTGAACGACCGAGACGGACGACAAACATCGAGCTCTACAATGTCAGGCAACAAAAGCAGCGGCACTGAGAGGTGTTTACACCAACACAAGTCTCCCCCTGGCCTCAAAAGTGAAGCCCGCTCCCTCCCTCCCACTGGAAACCTGTAATCAATACATCTGTCCTCACATCCGCGTGGGAGTACCACAATAAAGGCAGGGAGAATGTGAGCTGGCAGCCAGATGTGCCCAATGTGACCACCGATGTATTGATGTTTAAGCTGAATCATGTGTGTTGGACTGCCGGAGCCCAGTCACATGCTCTGTAGAAACCGCCTGCAACCCTGTGATGATTTTAATCATGGGCTTTATCAGCCGATCTGGTCCGTCCTGGCTGCTCGGGAGACACGACACGCACATGTAGGAGCCTGCAACCGTGAGACGAAATTCAAACATGCGACAACAGAAAAACCTCCAAAAACACTGTGATGCCATCATGTCGTCTGTGCTGCTCCGAACTGTCCCGATTCTCTGAAGCAGCTTTGAGCAAATAGACGTACACTTGATGTGATGACATGATGATGTATGTGGAGGTGGTAGTTGTGAGGAAACAAGGTTGAGACTGGAGTAATGTGTCAGGAGTTATTAGGAAAACCATAGTACAACTTGACTAGTGTGAGTGAACCCTTATTTGCTTACCCATAACCCTCTGTTCTTATGCCTAACCCTAACCACATGTTTTTTATGTCTAACTCTAAGTTTTTTTTTATGCCCTAACACCAAATATATGTTTATGCCTAACCCTAACCATATGTTTTTATGCCTAACCCTAACCATATGTTTTTTATGCCTAACCCTAACCATATGTTTTTATGCCTAACCCTAATCCTGTTTTTTATGCCTAACCCCAACCATATGTTTTTTATGCCTAACCCTAACCATATGTTTTTATGCCTAACCCTAACCATATTTTTTATGCCTAACCCCAACTATATGTTTTAATTCCCTAATCATAAGATATGTTTTTATGCCTAACCCTAACCATATGTTTTTATGCCTAACCCTAATCATGTTTTTTATGCCTAACCCCAACCATTTGTTTTTATGCCTAACCCTAACCATATTTTTCATGCCTAACCCCAACTATATGTTTTAATTCCCTAATCATAAGATATGTTTTTTATGCCTAACCCTAACCATGTTTTTTATGCCTAACCCCAACCATATGTTTTTATGCCTAACCCTAATCATGTTTTTTATGCCTAACCCTAACCATATGTTTTTATGCCTAACCCTAATCATGTTTTTTATGCCTAACCACAACCATATGTTTTTATGCCTAACCCTAACCATGTTTTTTATGCCTAACCCTAACCATGTTTTTTATGCCTAACCCCAACCATATGTTTTTATGCCTAACCCTAATCATGTTTTTTATGCCTAACCCTAACCATATGTTTTTATGCCTAACCCTAATCATGTTTTTTATGCCTAACCACAACTATATGTTTTTATGCCTAACCCTAACCATGTTTTTTATGCCTAACCCCAACTATATGTTTTTATTCCCTAATCATAAGATACGTTTTTATGCCTAACCCTAACCATATGTTTTTTATGCCTAACCCTAATCATGTTTTTATGCCTAACCCCAACCATATGTTTTTTATGCCTAACCCTAATCATGTTTTTTATGCCTAACCCCAACCATATGTTTTTATGCCTAACCCTAACCATGTTTTTTATGCCTAACCCCAACCATATGTTTTTACGCCTAACCCTAACCATGTTTTTTATGCCTAACCCCAACTATATGTTTTTATGCCTAATCATAAGATACAGTTTTATGCCTAACCCTTACCATGTTTTTTATGTCTAACCCTAAGTTTTTTTTATGCCTAACACCAAATATATTTTTTTATGCCTAACCCCAACCATATGTTTTATGCCTAACCCTAATCATGTTTTTTATGCCTAATCATAAGATACGTTTTTATGCCTAACCCTAATCATGTTTTTATGCCTAATTCCAACAATCTGTCATTACGCTTAACCCAAAAACTGGGTTTTGAATTTTTTTAACCCTAAACAGCCACGACAAACAGTAAAGTTAAAAAGTAAAATGTCAGATCTTTGTTTGAAGTGAGCTGAGACTCCGTTTTATCTGTTTCAATGACACTTTATATTCTCTCTTACTCTCCCCCCCAGGCGGTCTTCTCTTTCATTTTTCAACATGGTAGTTGTGAAATATCGCTTTGTAACATTTAAATGTCACATGAAACGTAGGCTTTCCTTTACCGTGGGAATATGCGGGAATGCACAGAACCTCTATCAGGTAAACCTGGTATTGCTTATTAAGCGACTGTTGAGCATATTTTGAAACCTTAAGAATCTGTGATAGTTTAATGCAAATAAGAATGCAAGATGTGATTTTAAAAAGCAGATTTCATTGTAAGATAAAGGCTCAAAGCTGTTCTGACCCTGGTTGTGTCTAAATGTTTGTAGAGATGGCATCAGATAAACTGCAATGCGAGCTAAAAAGTGTAATTTTCTGTGTATTTATATATCGCAGGCATAAAAACTGCTCAGCTGTTGTAATATGACAAAACCTGCTGACAGAGATGAAACTGAAATGTGTGAAGTAATTAAGCGTGTCACTGCCCCATCATTAAAGAACAAGTAGATCTGACACTAATTATGACTGTGCTTCATTAAATTAATGTGTTGCTGGAGTATTCTTGTCCATTTCCTCAAATCTCTGCAGTGCTGAACATCTTCAACAGCTTCAATGTAAATTACAGCTTTACACTCCTGGGAAAGTTAATTATCGTTTCTTTTAGTTTAGTTTCATTTAACTCCAACCCGTATTTTCTTTTTAATAATAATTTTTTTTCACTTTCATTTGGTAAAAATATAATTGACCTGCCAGTACTAGAAGCCATTGACATTCCTGATGATGTCATCAAGGGTGCTACGTCCTCTTCTCCCTGATTTGATTTAATTTGATTTGAAGATTTTATTTCAAACATCCATGTTAAAAAAAGAATACAAAAAAGTAAAAAAAGAAAATACAAAACGGAGTAGAATTGAAGTAAACACTTATCCAGTCCTAAACCTGAATCTTACATACATTTGTACATATAACAAGAGTTTCAATAAACTTACTTATAAAACACACATAACCAAACACCCTTATTAACTATTCAATATAGTGATATAATACTCAATTATATGTATATATAAATATAGTAAAAAACAAAACCAATCAAAGCAAACAAAAAGAAAACTAAACAAACACCCAGCATTTAGTTGTGCTACTATGTATGTAATAATAGAAGTAATTATAATGTATAATGTTACATTATCATTACTTTACTATAATATTACAATATAATAGAGAACAATAGACAGCAATGATATAACAATATACTTGAATAACTATATAAGAGTAGATATGCTATATATACTGGTTCATATATTTACCCCCAATTATATACATAAAAATAACTATAAATCTATATATCGACATATAACTATAAATCAATATATATTAATAGAGATATAGATATATAAATACTGTACGTATAATACAACTCAATATATCTATATACACACCTACATATAACATATCTATATCCATAATATAAATCTATATATCTACATATATTAATAAATGTACATATCTACGTGTTTATTTGCATCTGTATTTTGAATAGAATGTTTCTTTGTATCTTTTTTTTACTTTGTTTTAGCTCCGTGCTCAGGCGGTTCCACAGTTTCATCCGCAGGTCGACGTACAGAAACTCTTCAGTGTTTGTGCGTCTGTTGAGAACTTTAAAATGAACCCTTGAGCTCTCTTTGGGTCAAGGGAGGGAGAAGGGAGAAAAGAAGGAATGAAGGAAAGAAGGAAATAAGGAAGAAAGGAGAAAAGAAGGAATGAAGGAAAGAAGGAAGGGAGGAAGGAAGGAAGGAAGGAAGGAAGGAAGGAAGGAAGGAAGGAAGGAAGGAAGGAAGGAAGGAAGGAAGGAAGGAAGGAAGGAAGGAAGGAAGGAAGGAAGGAAGTAGGAAATGGAGTAAGGAAGGGAGAAAAGAAGGAAAGAAGGAAAGAAGGAAGTAAGGAAGAAAGGAGAAAAAAGAAGGAAGGAAGTAGGAAATGGAGTAAGGAAGGGAGAAAAGATGGAAGGAAAGAAAGAAAGAAGGAAGTAAGGAAGAAAGGAGAAAAGAAAGAAGGAAGTAGGAAAGGGAGTAAGGGAGGGAGAAAAGATGGAAGGAAGGGAGAAAGAAAGGAAAGAAGGGAGAAAAGGAAAGAAGGGAAGGAGGAAGGAATGGAGAAAAGGAAAGAAGGGAAGGAGGAAGGAATGGAGAAAAGGAAAGAAAGAAGGAAGGAAAAGCAAAGAAGGTAAAAAAGGAATGAATGACGGAAGGGAGGTAGGAAGAAAAAGGAGTAAAGGAGGGTAAAAAAGGAGGAAAGGAGGAAAGGAAGAAGGAAGGAGAGAGCATGTCAGGAGGAAAGAAGGATAGAAGAATTGGGTCATTTTGACCCAAAGACAGTACAAGGGTTAAACTGACCCCTGAGGTTGTAGCTCCCTCTCTTTCCCCTGTACATGTCCCTGGAGCACGTGGTGGGGACGGCCAGAACAATCCACCAGCATGGTTGAGGTGTTACTACGGCAACAGTGAGAACGGGGACGAGCTGCGTGTCCGAACACACTTTGTCACAATCATCCGTCCAGGAAAATCCAGGTCGGCCAAATGATAAATGAGCGAACTTCCCCGAATGAGATGTACTAGCATGGAGTTATCGACTTCTCTGTCCGCTGCAGTTTTTTAAGACGTATGTCATTGATCCACATCTTCACACACTTGTGTCTGCAGCTCCGGGGTTTCCTGGAGCCACGCTGACGATGACGAGGGTCTTTGTTACAAACATCCCCAAACAGAACATGGACACGTTTGCATGTTTTTGGTGAGTTTTAAGCTGGGCATACACTGTGCGATATTTTAAATCGTTTGATTCAGCCCCATCTCACACTGCACGACTAGATCGCGGAGTTCAAAAGTTCACAGCCCACGATTTATGGTCTCACACTGTACAACCCGATGCTCTGATGCGACCTGTCTGCTCACACTATACGATTGTGGCCGGGTGGAGGAGCTGCAGCCACTCAGGCTGATTAGGGCACAGGTGGGCCCAATCAGCCTCTCCACCCTGCCAGCCTTCATAAGGCAGAGCTGGACAGCAGCAAAGGGGGCCGATGGAGCTGCTGCTGAGGAGCTGTGTGTGCTTCGGCACTGTGTGTGGTGTTGGTGAACTGGAATAAAACAGGGTTCTGCACAAAACTCCGTGTCTCTCCATCCTTCGGGCGGGCCCCCGTAGCATCCACCCTGCTACAACGATCATAATCCTCCCGTCGGACCTCTGTGTACTGGAACTCGAGGCCGGTTTTGGGGCAGGGGTGGGCTGTGTCCACCCAAACGTGCGTCCTGCCCACCTGATCAAAGGTTATGGGGATCCTTTATTTTTTTATAATTTAACTTTTTATATATATATATATTTAAAAAAAATCACAAAATATCTGTACCGTTTCTGATTGGGTGGGCACTGCGCATCATGTTTAGACACAACAATGAGCGCATACCGCAAAAGTTGTGTCTCGGCGGAGGGACCCGGCGCAAAATGAGCCCAACAGAGAAGAGAAGTGTTCAGAACAGCACACAGAGCACACACTGAAGGCTGATTTATGGTTCCGCGTTACACCAACGCAGAGCCTACGGCGTAGGGTACGCGGCGACGCGCACCGTACGCGTTGGTGTAAAGCGGAACCATAAATCAGCCTTTAGCAATTTGTGCCATTCTGTGTGGCGATAAATGAAAAAAGATTAGACAACGCCGTGATTGGACAAGGAATCGGCTGGGCAGACGTGGGAAATGCAGTCTTTTTTTCTGCTATTAAAATATGATTTGTAATGTGAATTTGCAACACTTTAAACTACAAATAATAGTTTTTGACATGACATCAGAGATTGCGCATGCTCTCTGTGAAAGGATGAGTCCAATCGGGTCGTAGCTGTTTCAACTGTGCGATTCCTTCACGAGGAGCGACCAGGATTTCAAACACGCTTGATTTTCTTGTGAGCTCACGATTTGTGATCGGGAGCTCGTCGTGAGGTGTTACTCTCTCGTCGTTGCCCCACGTTTACTGCACGAGGCACGACCAACGATTGGGTCGAAATCCGGCCCGATCCAAAAAATAGTCGCACGACTGGAAAATCGTCTCAAAACGAGCCGATAATCGCAGTGTCTGCCCGGCTTTAGTCGTTCCTGTCTCCGTTACAGCTCCAGTCATGGAGCCAGTTCTGGTCCACTTTAAGCTGCTCCAACTGTCCCGGACTCTCACGTCACTAAGCGTTGCATCATCGTGAAGAGTTTAAACTCTGCTGTCGCTCTAAATGAGACAATAATGTTTCCTCCTGTCCCTCTTCTGGTCCTCCGTTGGGCGGCTGGTGGCCCGGGTTCGGGTTTCTTCCAGGTCGGCTTCTGGTCTCTCGGGTTGTTGGTTGCTCAGGCTGCAAAATGTGAGTTATCATCTGTTGAGCAAGGCGTTTTTTTACAAGAATGCAATTCTTCATTGACTGCATTTACATGCATCAATAACCCTTTTAAAACCCGAATATTGGCAATAACCCGAATTTTCACGGCCATGTAAACACCAAAAACCCTTTGAATAATCTGAATTTTTAAAAACCTGAATATGAGCCCTGGGTTACTCCTTTTAAAACCTGAATATTGGGTCATATAAACGCCAAACGGAATATTCCCATCAAACGGAACATGAATTTGTTTTCTGCGCATGTTCTGTTCACAAGGAATCCTGGTCTTTTGAGTCCAGGAAGTTCTTATAAACACGGAGAAACACAAGACCAGGAGGAGACTAATCACTTCATAAATGTAATGAAGGATATGAACATTTCTGCATTTGTAGACGGTAGAAAGTACCGGGATAGCCAGATTTACAAGAAGGTGAGGGAAAATTTGCGCAAAGCAGCATTTGTTTTGAATTTGGATACAGGAAGAAGAAGCGGAAATGATGGGAATTGCGTCATGATGTTCTCCGTGCATTGCTGGTTTGATCCAGATATCCCGAATGATTAATTACCATGTAAACGGAATATTCCGAATGTTTCAGTAACCGGAATATTAGCAATAACCCGAATTTTGAAGTCCACAGAAGAAAAAACCCATATTTGAAGTTCTAATTTTAGCAGTTAAAAAATCCAATAAAAACTTTAAATGGAGAGCATCCATTTAGCAATAATGTGCAAAACAAAAACAAAAAAAAACGTTTTGAGACTACTGATTATTAATATATCCATTATATACATCTTGATTTCATATCATAATATTTTTGTTGACCTCAAGAAAGCATTTGAAAGCATAGATCACCAAATTCTGCCATTTAATATAACATGTGGGGTACCACAAGGGTTAGTTCTCGGTCCTAAACTGTTCATCTTATATAGCAATGATATTGTCAATGTATCTAACGGGTTAAAATGTTGTTAAATTGCTGGCGGGGGGTTTCCTCCCGCCCTTTTCTGGTCCTCTGTGGGGCTGCTGGTGGCCTGGGTTCGGTTTTCTTGCTTGTCGGCTTCTGGTCTCTCAGGTGGCGTGGTTGTGTCCTCCCTCCTCCACTATAGTTACAGTTCAGGTAAAACCTTGTTTTCACTTTGCACACACACACATTTACACAGACATACACATCTGCTCACTCACCTACATACTCACCCCCCACAGTTTGGGGGACAGTTAATCGCAGTAGCCTAGTCTGGATTTAGTTTTAGAGACCTGGGGCCTCATTTATAAAAGAGTGCGTAGGATTCATACTAAAAGTGCACGTAAAACCAAAAGCAGAAAATGGCATGCGCAAAAAAAAATCCGGATTTATAAAACCGTGTGCACGCACACTTGCACACAATGTTCGCTTTATAAATCACAGTCCAGCTGGAAGGTTGCACAGGTGAATTCGCCTCAAATTCCGCCCTCTACACGCCCACTTTCTACCATAAATGGGCAATGCAAAGTAGTTCATGACTGTATTTGCTTATTTTGTTTCGTTTTTTTCAAATCTTGCACTGTAGTGGTTATATTATGTCAAAAGGGTAGACAAAATAAGCTTTGGCTTCAGTCTACACCTTTTGGTCCTTGCTTGATCTACATGAAAAAACTTTGTATGGACAACTAACTTCAACAACGTGACCAAATAAACATATCAATCAATCAATCAATCAATCAATCGAATTAGCCTGCTGAGCATGCGCAGCAGCTTCCTGCAGCCTGTTTCTGCTGCGCGTCAGGATGAATGAGACGTGTCGAGCCACTGGAGACGCTGGAGACGCTAAACACACTAGAGACACTGGAGACGCTGGAGACGCCGGAGACGCTAAACACACTAGAGACGCTGGAAACGCTGGAGACACTGGAGACGCTGGAGACGCTGGAGACGCTGGAGACGCTGGAGACACTGGAGACGCTGGAGACACTAGAGACACTGGAGACACTGGAGACGCTGGAGACGCCGGAGACGCTAAACACGCTAGAGACGCTGGAGACACTGGAGACGCTGGAGACGCCGGAGACGCCGGAGACGCTAAACACGCTAGAGACGCTGGAGACGCTGGAGACGCTGGAGACGCTGGAGACGCTGGAGACACTGGAGACACTGGAGACGCTGGAGACGCCGGAGACGCCGGAGACGCTAAACACGCTAGAGACGCTGGAGACGCTGGAGACGCTGGAGACACTGGAGACGCTGGAGACGCCGGAGACGCTAAACATGCTAGAGACGCTGAAGACGCTGGAGGCGCCGGTCTTTGGTGGTGCTGATGAGGCCTGTTGCACATCCAGATCCACATCCTGCCTGGCCCTGCCTGGCCCTGCCTGGCCCTGCCTGGCCCTGCCTGGCCCTGCCAGACTGAGACCTGAGACCAGCAGAGCTCTGAGGACCCGAGGGGGAAGACGAGGCTGGAGACGAGAGATGGAAATCTGGTAATTCTGGAAACAAAAATGCAGTTAGTTACGGCATAAAATGATCTTTTATGAATCATGTATTGATTTGGTGCGTCTGCTTTAGATTTAGATTGAATTAACGAAGACTGTAATGAAATTTCCGTGTAACTCAATAATTTTTAATTGTAAAGTGCTTTGACATGACTTCTGTTGTGAATTGATGCTTGTTCAATAAAACTGTCTTTGATTAGAGGTCTGCTGCCGAGGCCGAGCAGGCCGGCGTGCTCAGACGGTGGACGGGGGGAAACAACGCCGGATCATCTAAAGATCTAAGTGTCCAGCATAAGAATCTAGGCTGGTTATCTATAAGACAAAGGTCTACTTATACTTTTTTTATACTATCATCTTCTTCACCATCAGAAAGGAGGTCCATACTACCAAGGGTGGGAACAGGTTTGATACAGAGAACTTTGGTTGGCTGGAACTCTATACCAGTTCATATTTCTCACGTAGTGGTGGAAAAAGTACTGAAAAATTGTAATTGAGTAAAAGTATCTTTACTTTGCTTAAATCCTACTCAAAGTAAAAGTAAAAGTACTCATCTAAAAATTTACTCAAGTAAAAGTACAAAAGTACTTCATTTAAAATGTAATTTGAGTAAAAGTTACTTTCAGTTATTTAATGCAAAAAAAGGATGAGTCACGAATCAAATCCAGCACAAGTTGTTTTAATTTACATCGAGGCATATTAAAGTAAACATCCACACTTGTAAAAGCTCAGCTGAGCTCAGTAACATGATCCTTTTACTTCAGCAGAACAGACAAAAAGGACAGTCACAACCTGTACTGTAAAGTGCAAACTATTTTCAGTCATATTGTCCAACCGACAACACTAAAACCAGAATCAGAGTATTCAAACACAAAATAAAGTGCCCAATGCCCGCAGGATCCTGCTATTCACAATAAACCACAATAAAATGCCCACAAGATTTTCACCATAAATGTTGTACTCAGTAACGTGAGGGGGTTCAAATGTAGCGAAGTAAAATACTTGGGTCAAAATGTACTCGAGTAAAAGTAAAAATTACATATTTCAAAAACTACTTAGAAAATTACAAATTACTCATAAAAAGTACTCAATTACAGTAACGTGAGTAAATGTAATTTGTTACTTTCCACCCCTGTGTAGGTAGCAAAGATTGGTTTAAGATTCAGTTGAAATAATATCTTTTAAAATTTCATGAATAATGATTTGACATTTGGAAAAGAACAGAATGAAGTTTGAATAGAATTACAGGTAGTGTAAACTCTATCACAATAAAGGTGGAAAGTGGTCAAGAATTCTAAGATAAGGTCATTCCATGCAGGTTTTGTTTATGAAGGCGTTTTATTTGATTTCATTTCTATGTATTTATGTCTGAGAATGATGGTGATTTAGTTTTATCCTCTCTGTTTGTGACTAAGGGAGTTGTGTCTATTATTGTTTTGTTTGTCATGTATAATGTATGTCTGTTATGTATTAAGTGTTAGTTTTTTGTGTTGTGTGTATGTCGGACCCCTAGGAAGAATAGCTAATTAGCTGTTGCTAATGCTAATGGGGATCCTAAATAAAACGAACTCCAAACCTCAGAAACCTCAGAGATGCTGAAAGGGAGCACCGATAGCCGATAGCCGGGACGGGTGGGAGATCTGAGCGGGTCCCAGAACCTAAATGGGAAGATTGCAACGGCGAATCAGCAATGCTAATTTCATTAAGTTCCATGATAGCCATCTCTAATTGGCTTACTGCATTTGTTGTGGATCGTCAGACTCCGGGAGTCTGCTGTCTGGACGCATTTCTGCGAGGAAGCCTCGTTAAGATAATGCAAGACCAGCAAAACGCTCAGGGCTCAGTAGACACGCAACAAGTCCAGCTCCACTCCAACGGAGTCAAGTGAGGCGTCAGCCGCTGCATGAACGCTTCCCGCCTGCAGGAATCCTCCCTGGTGGGTTTCCACCCGGGGGGGAACCAACAAGTTTGGGTTGTTTCTCCCTGATCCCTGAGTGAAGCGTGCAGACTTTAATGTCCTGCACCATCTGTGGCTTCAGATTTCCTGCAGGGGAAGGGCAGACCCCCTAAAGGGGGGAGGACGGATAATCCGAACCATCCTGCAGAGTCGGGGGAAGGGGGTGCAGAAGCTAACCCTCCGCTAATCACCGGGGAACCCTTCAAGTGCCGGAACGAGATCTTAACGAGCCGTTTAATCCGTCCGCAGCTCGGCCGGAACCAGGCGACGCGGCTGAAACCGATACGTCAGAGTTTGACGGGACTCTGGGTCTCCAAATGGTTGGCCTTCAGACCCCCATCTGAAACAGCTCCTGACAAGTACCCGTCCTGAGGCTGGGTCCCGGTCCAGAGACGCTTCTAGGAGACCTCTTCAGTGTGGCAGTGGCTCAAAGCCAGCAGAACCGGCAGAACCGGACCACCTGCAAACATCAGAGATGAAATGTTGACCTGACAGAACCAGAAGCCATCCAACCCCCGGACGACCCAAGTCCAGTGGTCCGTCTACAACCCAAAGTCCCTCTAAAACCTGATGGTCTATCTGAAGCCAAGTGGTCCATCTAAACCCCAGTGGTCCGTCTAATGCAGGGGTCGGCAACCCAAAATGTTGAAATGTTGGTATTGGACCGAAACACAAAAAACAAATATGTCTGGAGCCGCAAAAAATGAAAAGTCTTGTATGTATAAGCCTTAGAATGAGGGAAAATGGCGAAAGGCAAAATGTCAAGAAAAAAGTCGAAATGTCGAGAAAAAAGTCAAAATTTAGAGAAAAAAGTCAAAATTTAGAGAAAAACATTTGAAATGTCGGTTTAATGTTGAAGTACAATCTCGAGAAAAAAGTCAAAATGTCGAGAAAAAAGTCAAAATGTTGCGAAAAAAGTCAAAATGTCGCGAAAAAAGTCGAAATGTTGAGAAAAAAGTTGAAATGTCGAGAAAAAAGTCAAAATGCTGAGAAAAAAGTCAAAATGTCGAGAAAAAAGTTGAAATGTTGAGAAAAAAGTCGAAATGTTGAAAAAAAAGTTGAAATGTCGAGAAAAAAGTCAAAATGTCGAGAAAAAAGTCAAAATGTCGCGAAAAAAGTCGAAATGTTGAGAAAAAAGTTGAAATGTCGAGAAAAAAGTCAAAATGCTGAGAAAAAAGTCAAAATGTCGAGAAAAAAGTTGAAATGTTGAGAAAAAAGTCGAAATGTTGAGAAAAAAGTCAAAATGTCGAGAAAAAAATCGAAATGTCGAGAAAAAAGCTGAGGAAATAGTCAGAATTTCGTGAAAAAAGTCGAAATGTCGAGATTAAAAAGGAAGGAAAAAAGGAAGAAAAAAAGAGAAGAAAAAAGAAAAAAAAGGAAAAGAAGAAAAAAAGAGGAAAAAAAGGAAAAAGAGAAAAAAAGGACAAAAAAAGGAGAAAGAAAAATGGAAAAAGCTCCTGGAGCCACTAGGGCGGCGCTAAAGAGCTGCATGCGGCTCTTTAGCTCGGGTTGCCAAGCCCTGATCTAAAGTCTAGTGGTCCGTCTAAAGTCCAGTGGTCCGTCTAAAGCCCAGTGGTCCGTCTAATGCAGGGGTCGGCAACCCCAAATGTTGAAAGAGCCATTTTGGACCAAAAACACAAAAAACAAATGTGTCTGGAGCCACAAAAAATGAAAAGTCTTGTATGTATAAGCCTTAGAATAAGGGGAAAATGGCGAAAGGCAAAATGTCAAGAAAAAGTCAAAATGTCGAGAAAAAAGTCAAAATTTAGAGAAAAAAGTCAAAATTTAGAGAAAAAAGTAGAAACTTAGAGAAAAAAGTCAAAATTTAGAGAAAAACATTTGAAATGTCGGTTTAATGTTGAAGTACAATCTCGAGAAAAAAGGCGAAATGTTGAGAAAAAAGTCAAAATGTCGAGAAAAAAGTCGAAATGTTGAGAAAAAAGTTGAGGAAATAGTCAGAATTTCGTGAAAAAAGTCGAAATGTCGAGATTAAAAAGGAAAGAAAAAAGAGAAGAAAAAAGAAAAAAAAGGAAAAGAAGAAAAAAGAGGAAAAAAAGGAAAAAGAGAAAAAAAGGACAAAAAAAGGAGAAAGAAAAATGGAAAAAGCTCCAGGAGCCACTAGGGCGGCGCTAAAGAGCCGCATGCGGCTCTAGAGCCGCATGCGGCTCTAGAGCCGTATGCAGCTCTAGAGCCGCGGGTTTGCCGAGCCCTGATCTAAACCCCAGTGGTCCATCTAAAGTCCAGTGGTCCGTCTAAAGCAGGGGTGTCAAACTCATTTTGCTTGTCGGGCCGGATTTGACCAATTTTTTTCTCGCAGGCCGCACGCTCAAAATAACAAAAACGGTGCAGAATTTTTTTTTCTAATTCTTTTTTTTTTTACTAATGTCATCTAATCCAATATCAGTTTAGTTAATTTTAAAGGAAATATGCACTTTGTTTACACTCTAATTATGTAAAATATATTTCTTCAGGATCTTTTCTTGAAATTTCTCGTTTTTTTTCAAATTATGTAAGATACTTTTAATATCATTTTACAAAGATAAACAGAAACAAGTATGTATTTTTTATATTTCGCTTTTTTATAGGAAATTTAATCAAAAGCAAAATCTTTCTTATTACATCCCAGAGTGTTTCTTTGTGATTTAGAGATTTTTCCAGTACAATTGAGTGTATTTATTTTTAAAAATTGGCGCGGATATTTACACCAGTGTGCTGAAAAAGTCAGCACTTTTCTTTTAACTGTTTTACTTTGTTACTATCCTCGTATTCAAAACTGAAATTCTCCGAATAAATATCTTCTATCATCTTTTTTAGCAGTGATATTTTTCCTGCGAAATTATATAATAGTACTTAGTTAATAAAAGTAAACGACCGTCTACAAAGAAATAAAATTGGCAAATGCATTCTAGAAAACTAAAAAAATGTCGAAAACTGCTCTATTTGTGGAATAACGATGGATTTGTCTCGTCATTAAAGCAACAAACACATCGTTAATCTGCCTTCATTACTTTTTAAAGGAACCGATGAGACCAAGTGATTTGCGAGGCTCCGTGAGCAGAAACCGGGTTTCATTCCAGCTTCATGTCCTTCTGGTTCCACTGATTTCTCTCTGTTAAAGCAGAAGAACACCGACACTGAAATCGAATACTTTGGTTTATTTTCCTTTATCCACATCGGAGGAAACAACCGTCATGGATAACGAGTGCAGCGTGTGCTGGCGGCGGCGGCGGCGCTTCAGTGGATCTGGACGGGTCTTTGATGCTTTCGCTGAAACTCTTTATGCATTAAAGCTGAACAAGAACACAAGTCTCCAGCAGCGTTAGCTCTCAGTTTGGTTTAAATGTGTTGTTTCTGCCTCCGAATGACCTTGGTGAAAACGTTATCTCCTCGTTCTCTCTCCCGCACAGATGAAGTCATCACAACAAGACCTGCAGACAAAGCTCATCCTTGTTTTTCAGACTGTGACAGTAAAAGCTTAAACTACTCAAACACGCGGGGATTGTACTTTATGAATGGACTAAACTCTTTAATTTCAAATCTCAGCTCCGGTACTTAGATTTCCAGATGGCGTTTGAAACAGACCCAGTACCTGGGACGACGTCCAGCCTCTTCTCATAAAATAGGATCTGTTGCTTCTTTCTTTCTTCATTTTGCAATCTCTGCTCCCCACTCAACAGATGAATCTCCAACCTTGACCTTGAATTTGTGGCGAGGTCGGCGCCGTATGATAAAACCTGGACTGGCAAACAAACGTCATGTTTGAGGTCTTTAAGTGTGCTTGTGCTGCGATACGAGAATGCATCCGCTGTTCTTTTATTATCAGTGTAAGAAGATGTGACCTCGTCACATCGTCACAAAGCGCCAAATTGCAAAAGGGCAAAAGTTAGCGCCTTCAGTTTGTAGTTCAGCTGGCTTAGCTTATGCTAGCATATGATGCTACACACTTGTCCTTATAGAGGGAATGCGTATGACGTCACAGATGCGACTCCACAGTTACATCCACTGAGTGTCAGAAAGACTGAGCAGCAACGTAAACTTTGAGTTTGAGCAACTGGAACACATCTCAAATGGGAAAGAGCTGTTGTGCGATCGACTGAACTCATAGATTTAGCAAGAAATCGGAGTTATCAGAGTGCCGCAAAATAAGCTCAAGAGAGACAAATGTATCATTGCAATTCGCAGAAACAACTGGATTCCAGGCACCGAAATGTGGATTTGTGGTTCCCATTTTGTATCAGGTAATGTTGGATTTTTGGGTAGCTAACGTTAAACGGTCAAATCATAAAGTTCGGTGTCCTCATCACTTTAATTTCACCAACAAATCCTGCCTTGAAGTCGGACCAAGTGTCAAGACTTTTGTAAGCCTTCAAGCTTTGCTTCGTGTATTTCCCCGGCTTGGAAATTCAGTTCATATAAATATCAGGAAACTGGATTCGTGGACAAATATTAATGTCCATGGACCACTGGTTCTTGGTAACTGTACCAAATATTAATGTCCATGGACCCCTGGTTCTTGGTAACTGTACCAAATATTAATGTCCATGGACCACTGGTTCTTGGTAACTGTACCAAATATTAATGTCCATGGACCACTGGTTCTTGGTAACTGTACCAAATATTAATGTCCATGGACCACTGGTTCTTGGTAACTGTACCAAATATTAATGTCCATGGACCACTGGTTCTTGGTAACTGTACCAAATATTAATGTCCATGGACCACTGGTTCTTGGTAACTGTACCAAATATTAATGTCCATGGACCACTGGTTCTTGGTAACTGTACCAAATATTAATGTCCATGGACCACTGGTTCTTGGTAACTGTACCAAATATTAATGTCCATGGACCACTGGTTCTTGGTAACTGTACCAAATATTAATGTCCATGGACCACTGGTTCTTGGTAACTGTACCAAATATTAATGTCCATGGACCACTGGTTCTTGGTAACTGTACCAAATATTAATGTCCATGGACCACTGGTTCTTTGTAACTGTACCAAATATTAATGTCCATGGACCACTGGTTCTTGGGGTAACTGTACCAAATATTAATGTCCATGGACCACTGGTTCTTGGTAACTGTACCAAATATTAATGTCCATGGACCACTGGTTCTTGGGGTAACTGTACCAAATATTAATGTCCATGGACCACTGGTTCTTGGTAACTGTACCAAATATTAATGTCCATGGACCACTGGTTCTTGGTAACTGTACCAAATATTAATGTCCATGGACCACTGGTTCTTGGGGTAACTGTACGGGTCACTGTCAAGTCCAACTGACGCTAATTTAAGCCGATAATCGGCTGTTATCCCGTCTTCTCCACTAGTAGTGTTGGAAACTTGCATGAAGTCAATTCCGGACTCCAAACCAGAGTTTTAGGACCAATATCATCACGTTAGTCGTGTTTCCATGAGTAACAGTAGCGCTGCGGGGGTCGGTGTTTCCATTGAACCGTGTTTTTCGTTTTTAGTCTTTGACAAATTATCGCGATCGCTGCGGAAATAGTCAAGAAACGACCAAGACAGCTGAAGATAAATCATATGATTGTTCAGAGGCAAAGACTTAGTTAATAAGGCCAAAAGACTGGAAACTGGATTCTCAAAACTTCTATAAAACCCCCTCATGAAAGCGTGAAAAAGGTTTTTTGAGACGTCTGGACGTTTTGTTTTTAAATTGGAGACATTTCCAGAACAGGTTTGTCTTCGAGATATTTCGGGATTGGTGTCCTTTTGTGGATTTCCTGCTTGCGCATTGGTGAGGCAACGAATGACGTCGGGTCCTGGCTCTCCGGGGCTTTCAGGGGCTTTTCAGGACTCTCCAGGGGTTTCCAGGACTCTCCAGGGGTTTCCAGGACTCTCTAGGGGTTTCCAGGACTTTCCAGGGGTTTCCAGGACTCTCCAGGCCAGTGGAATAAGAGCCTGTTTGGGACCCGGCTCTGGAACTGGACGATTTTGAGTTACAGCTCAGAGAACGACGTGTTTTCAGACCTGAATCAGACTTAAATCCAAGTTTTTCTGCGGCGAGAGGCTTCACGCTGATGTTTTCCTGCAACACAGTCTCACTCCGGAGGCGTCGGAATCCGACGAACGGTCCAGAGCCTTTGGCGACACCTACTGACGCACAAGGTACCCTTCTTCTTACCCTTCTCTTTCAGACGCAAATAGGCTCCTATTGGCTGCAATGTAATCCCTTCTGTGGCTATATTTGACGCTCAGAGCAGTTGATCACCGCGAGCGGTTTCCTCATTCCTCTTTTTTTTAAAAATGCATATACTTCAATTTAAAAGCTGGATTGATGACATTTCTAGCGAGAAATTTTCAGACACAAATAGACTACACCAAATTGTATGACATTTCCAATGTAATCCCGTCTGCGGCTATATGTGACGCTCAGAGCAGTACTTCAATTTAAAAGTGTGGTTTGATGAGTGAGACTGTGTTGTTTCCTGTTAGAAACACGACACAGCGACCTGTCAGGTGGACTCGGAAGAGCAGGAAGACTGGATTTATGATAACAGGTTTAAATAAGGATTATGCATATCGGGTTGGAACCGCAACTTCCTTTGAGTGAGATCTATAAATCTCCGAACAAAAGCCTGACACCCCCGCCCCCCCCCCTCCCTAGGGAGACCTGCAGACTGACAGAGCTGCCTCAGGTTGTATTCATGCCCCCCCCGCCAGGCTCCGTTCCTCTCTTCCCTCCATCCGTCACAGCGCCGCCGCTGCGCTAATTGAAAGTTGAAAGTGTGAGTCTGTTCAAAAGAAAGCCACATTTCCATTTCCACAAAAACCTGCCACCGATTGCAGCAGATGAGGAGTCTCATCTGGGAAATGAAATCAAGATGAACCGCAGACGGAGCCGGAGGTTCGTCTGATTCTGAGTCGATACTGAAAAGTGAGACGACCATTAACCTCTATCCTTTACGCAATTAACATATCAAAGATTTGAATTTCATGCCGTTATACACCACACTGTTGTGGACCTCATGAATCCGGCCGGTCTACCTGTCCACCTGTCCACCTGCAGAGCTGCACACTGTAAAACCTAACATTACATCTTAATAACAGAAGTAAGTTGAAATAACTTAAACTTTGGAAAAGGTTGTGGTCACTCATTGCCATCAGTTAAGATAACTCAAAAATGAATTAAATACATGTTTGAAGCTGGTATAAGATGTCTGTGTTTGTGTTGTGTTAAAGCAACTTAAAGTTGAGTTATTTAAGTTATGACAACTAAAATGGTTTAAGGCAATCGGTTTACTAAAATTAATTGAGGAGCTTGAAGTTGTGACCACTAGAATGTGATAATTTAATTTAGAGGAATAAAACTGAGTAACTTGAACTTAAGTGCTAACATTTATGTAAAGAAGATTCAATAAAGTTAGTCTGGCTTGATGCAAA
>NC_084596.1:8873685-8916185 GCF_033807715.1 Cololabis saira | reverse complement strand
CACAGGACAAAAAGATCCTAGCAAAGGGCCTTCTGCATTGCAACATAGTCAAAAATCAGTCTCCCAGCTCAAAGCGTTAGTGAATTATTCAAAAAACATTTCAAAGGCCCGAAAAAGGCACCACACACGGTGACCTTTGGCACTTCCGAAGGTCGCACGGGTCTGGACCTCGGCACAGGGGATGAGAGTAACCTCCTGATACAGAGTCTAGAATTTCAGTCTCGTAGCTCAAAGCGTTAGTGAACTATGCAAAAAAAGACACGAAATAGTGTTTTCAGGCCGAAAAGCAACAGACACGGTGACCTTTGACACTTCCGAAGGTCACACAGATCTGAAAATCCGCACAGTGGATGAAAGTCACCTCCTGATACATAATCTAAAATTTCAGTGTCTTAGCTCAAAGCGTTAGGGAACTATGCAAAAAAAGACACGAAATAGCAACCCAGTCTCACACAAAAACGTACCCTGCCTACGTTGGTCCAAAGTGCAAAAACGTAGAGGGGCTACAATATTAGCCCTTGAAATGTATAACTGTTACGTTTTTTTAGCCCTTAAAACGTATAACTGTTACATTTTTCTGCCGATTCGTTTTGCGCCCAAGTCACGTGACTTTTAAGATTCTGGCCGTGATACCAACAAACACGGTGGACATTTTTCATTTTTGAGTGAAGAAAATCAATATTTTGAGTTAGTTTCTGCATAGAAATGCGTTTTGATTACATTTCTAGCAATACATATTTCACTTTCATAATATTCACTCAGTAAATGTATATAATCTCTTGCTTGCTCGTGGTTGCAAGGTTTTTTCAGATCTCGTCAGAATAATGTAAATCTGGAACGTTTTAAAAACGTGAAATGGTTACATTTTTGGTTGCTGTACACGCTGTGAAGAAAATCAATATTTTGAGTTAGTTTCTGCATAGAAATGCGTTTTGATTACATTTCTAGCAATACATATTTCACTTTCATAATATTCACTCAGTAAATGTATATAATCTCTTGCTTGCTCGTGGTTGCAAGGTTTTTTCAGATCTCGTCAGAATAATGTAAATCTGGAACGTTTTAAAAACGTGAAATGGTTACATTTTTGGTTGCTGTACACGCTGTGAAGAAAATCAATATTTTGAGTTAGTTTCTGCATAAAAATGCGTTTTGATTACATTTCTAGCAATACATATTTCACTTTCATAATATTCACTCAGTAAATGTATATAATCTCTTGCTTGCTCGTGGTTGCAAGGTTTTTTCAGATCTCGTCGGAATAATGTAAATCTGGAACGTTTTAAAAACGTGAAATGGTTACATTTTTGGTTGCTGTACACGCTGTGAAGAAAATCAATATTTTGAGTTAGTTTCTGCATAGCATTTTGATTACATTTCTAGCAATACATATTTCACTTTCATAATATTCACTCAGTAAATGTATATAATCTCTTGCTTGCTCGTGGTTGCAAGGTTTTTTCAGATCTCGTCAGAATAATGTAAATCTGGAACGTTTTAAAAACGTGAAATGGTTACATTTTTGGTTGCTGTACACGCTGTGAAGAAAATCAATATTTTGAGTTAGTTTCTGCATAGAAATGCGTTTTGATTACATTTCTAGCAATACATATTTCACTTTCATAATATTCACTCAGTAAATGTATATAATCTCTTGCTTGCTCGTGGTTGCAAGGTTTTTTCAGATCTCGTCAGAATAATGTAAAACTGGAACGTTTTAATAACGTGAAATGGTTACTGTGGAAAAGGCTAGACAGCACCTTAGGATTGCCTGCTCAATGAGAGCTGAGAGCTGCGCAAGTTTCTCACTCTCACGCAGTGCCACTCGGTCTCTGCATGTTCAGACGCTCTCGGCCAATCAGGAGCAAGCAACAGCGCATGGGGACACATGCCCGTCCCACATGCAGCCAGGCAGCGGTAGAAGCAGACTGCGACGAATGCAGTACACGTGTTGATTGTTTCTGTGGACTGCAACGTTATGCGTGTATCAAACGTGAGTAAATGTTTATTGCATGAGAGAGCTGCATTTATTACTTTACGGTTTTGTTCATGATGTGTAGTCTGTAGTTACTGTAGTTAATTAATCATGTGTTATGTTCGATTGAGTTGGCTGTTAAAGGAGCAGAGCAATGTTTACATCACTGTTTATTTTATTATTAGTAATATATGCTGGTAGTTCATTTCTATTATGGTAATGCTAGATGTAACACTGATAAGAAAGTGTCTGTGTCTTCATCTAGTTATATGTTATTTAAGATAGATGTTTAATTTGGTTATTACAAAGATGTGTATACTTAATGTACATTATTCATTGTTTGTATTACAGAACCGCATACCATATACCAGCTGCAGAATAAACTGCACAAACTACTAATTCGACATCTCTGGCTGAATTTCTTATCGAACACCCTGTAGCGGGCCAACTCCTCAGCTAACCAGTCTAGTGGTTTTTACATGGTCCTTCGAGCCGGATTAGGGCCTACTACAGCACGAGATGTCAAGAGAAGCAGGACTCGGTGCACGAGCCAAGAGGCGGACCACACTCCCTACACACCTTAACGACTATGATCTTGGTGGCATCGGTGACTGGAGACCAGTACCAGCAGCTGATGTTCTAGAAGATGAGCAGCGCCTCACCCAAGGCGACCACCTCCTGCCCCCATATGCTCAGGAGGTGCAACCACGTGACGATTCTGAGCAGCGGCGACAGCGAAATGAGGATCCGACGGACAAACCGGTCTCCCTCCGAGCCTTTATGGAGGACCTGAAGTTGCAACATCACGATCTTAATCTCAAGAGCAGGCAGAGTGAATACAGGGTGGATCTACTCAAGCAACAGAGTACAGACCAGATCGATCAGCTTCATGAGCAGATCAGACGCCTGGGAGAAGAAGTGCAGCGGCTCCAGGCATCCCGACCGGCACCACCCGCAGATCATGACGAGAACCAGCAGACCGTCACTCACCCAGGAGCTGCTATAACACCACCGCCACTCAGAGGCACTCATCATTCTAGCAAGGAGAGTGTAGCTAGCCTTGACTCTTCACCCCGCCAGCAGAGCCTGCCTTCACACCAACCCACATATGGGAATGATGATGACCAGTCATCGCTGCGACATAATGCTCGTTCCTATGAGTATAGCCGTACGCCGGAGAAACGTCGAGTTCACTCCCCAGCACGCCACGACTCACCTGAGCGACATCATGCTCGCCCCTATGAGTATAGCCGTACGCCGGAGAAACGTCAAGTTCACTCCCCAGCACGCCACGACTCACCTGAGCGACATCATGCTCGCCCCTATGAGTATAGCCGTACGCCGGAGAAACGTCGAGTTCACTCCCCAGCACGCCACGACTCACCTGAGCGACATCATGCTCGCCCCTATGAGTATAGCCGTACGCCGGAGAAACGTCGAGTTCACTCCCCAGCACGCCACGACTCACCTGAGCGACATCATGCTCGTTCCTATGACTATAGTTGTACGCCAGAGAGACGTCGAGTCCACTCCCCAGCGCGTCACGACTCACTTGAATGTCATCATTCTTACTCCCATGCATATAGCCATACGCCGGTGAGACATCGAGTCTACTCCTCAGCTCACCACGAATCACCAGAGCGACTTCACGCTCACTTTGACGAGGATAGACGGATGTCGGAGAGACGTTGTGTCCGCTCCCCAGTGGAATTCTACGCCACAGAGCAACGTTATGATTACCCTTACAGGTACCGGGCCACGCCAGAAAGACGTTATGCCACATCTCCTGAGCACCAACCCCGGTCAGGAAGACAGGATGCCACGCAGCACCGTCACTCCAGACACCGCTCTCAGAGTCCAATTGGTGGTCGGGAGCGGTCATACCGGGGTCCTACACCCACAATCCCTGACTTCGTTCATCCGAACCCGAGGGAATTCTCAAGACTCCGTATGGCATTGGATAACCTCCTCCCCGCCGACGCGACAGAGAGGTTTAAATTCCAGGTCTTGTGTGACCACCTCAAGCTGGAGGAGGCTTTGTTGACAGCAGATTCATACGTCAACTCACCATACCCCTTCTCCAACACCATGGCAGCCCTCAACCAACAGTTCGGGCAGCCCCACCAGTTGGCACTCCAGCGTATTGCTGAGCTGATGGACGGACCCAATATCCTCAGCGGAGACGTCAAATCGTTTCGGACTTTTGCCTTGAAGGTCCGTTCCCTAGTGAGCATGTTGGAGCAGCTAGGTAGGAAGGGCACAGTGGAGCTGGAGTGTGGGTCCCATGTCTCCAGGCTCCTTGGAAAGCTGCCACACGACATGAGATCCAGCTTTCGCAGGTTCATCCATCCGCAGCGTGTCCCGATCCCTACTCTTCTTGACCTGTCGGACTGGTTAGAGTTTGAGATGCAGGTTCAGGTTGACACGTCAAGGTTCAGCTCCTACAAAGTGGCTAGCGCTAAGAGGGAGCAAAGCAGGCCTGCCAAGCCCTCTGGGAAATCAGCTGCCATCCTGCTTAGTACCGAGCATCCACAGTCTGAAATGCAGGCAAAGTCACCTGCCAGCCAGGAGAAAGGGAAGAAGTACTGCGCCTATTGCGATCAGAGTAGGCACACCCTCAACAACTGCACCAATTTCAAGCAGCTCACTACGGCCCAGAAGCAGAGCTGGATTAGAGACAATAACCGATGCTGGCGCTGTGGGCGAGCCCATAGAGCTGCAGAGTGTGACCTGAAGATGACCTGCAAAACCTGCAACAACAGACACTTGCTTGTTCTTCACGACGTCAACAGCAGGGTTCGGGAGAAGGCAAATCAGGACCATAACGCTCCACAGCCAGACTCCTGTCTCCTGAATACAGCTGAGGAGGTCCTGTATGTCGACCGACCACCTGGAGGACGGAACGTGCTGTTGAAGGTTAGTAAGGTTCTGCTCCGACATGGGGATCGAATCTTGGAGACCTATGCTGTCCTGGACGACGGCTCAGAAAGGACTATTTTGCTGCATGCTGCCTCCCAGCAGCTGGGGCTGGATGGTCAACCTGAGGACTTGCCTCTCCGAACTGTGAGTCGGGATCTCCAGGTTCTGCACGGGTGGTCAGTGTCCTTCACGCTGTCCCCTGCATCCCAGCCACATAAAGTCTACCACATCAAGGGGGCTTTCACCGCCAAAGAACTCGGTCTGGCCGAACACACACACCCCATTGACAGCCTGGTAAAGAAATACCGCCACCTCCAAGGACTGCCCTTACAGAACATAGACGGAGCGCATCCTGTCCTGCTGATTGGTTCCGACTACCCCCACCTGATCACCCCAGTCGAGCCCGCCCGACTTGGTCCGCCTGGGGGGCCGGCTGCCGTCAAAACCAGGCTGGGATGGACATTACAAGGTCCAGCTCAAACCCTGAAGCATTGGCTCAGTGCCTCACATTGCTATCTCACCTCCACACGAGCCCCACCAGAGGAGCTGTACACTCATGTTGAGCGGCTTTGGCAGATGGACGTTTTACCGTGGCGCAATGCAAAGGCCAGCACTAGGTCGCGTCAGGACCAGCAGGCAGTAGACCTCCTAGAGGCTAGGACCATAAGACTGAACATTGAAGGGGTCTATCGCTACGCAACCCCACTGCTGCATGTCTCCTCCCTGCCTCAACTTTGCGCTCCCAAGGAATCCGTCCTCCCACAGCTACGGAGCACGGAGAAGAGACTAGCCAGGGCACCGGAGCAGGCTGCCGCCTACATAGGAGAAATAAGGAGACTGGAGACAGCAGGTTATGTGGTCCAACTGGAACCAGGTGCAGAAGATACACCCACAAGTTGGTACATACCGCACCACATGGTTCAGCATAACGGTAAGAACCGAGTGGTGTTCAACTGTTCTTTCCAGTTCCAGGGTCAGAACCTCAATAAGCTCTTACTGCCAGGGCCTACCCTTGGGCCCTCCCTCCTTGCAGTGCTGTTGCGCTTCCGAGAACATTCTGTAGCCATTAGCAGTGATATTCGTGGAATGTTCCACCAGGTCCGACTCCTCCCGGAGGACTGCCCCCTACTCCGGTTCCTCTGGCGAGATCTGAAACGGGAGGAACCACCAAGGGTCTATGAGTGGAGAGTGTTGCCCTTTGGCACCACCAGCAGCCCCTGCTGTGCCATATTCGCTCTTCAGAAGCACGTCCTTGACCATAGCCAGCCGGGGGATGAGGTGCAAGAGGCAGTTCTCAAGTCCTTCTACGTGGACAACTGCCTGCGGAGCCTGTCATCTGAGGAGGAAGCAAGAGCCTTGGTGAACAGGCTGCAAGTGCTCCTGGCCGAAGGAGGCTTCGAGCTGCGCCAGTGGGCAAGCAACCGTTCAGTCGTCATCGATCATCTTCCGTCAGAAATAAGGTCAGTCAGTTCTGAGCTCTGGATAGCCCAGGGTCAGCCAGACGGTCAGGAGTCAGCGCTCGGCCTCCAGTGGCATTGCCAATCCGATACGCTATCCTACAAACTCAGAACCCTGACGTACCCACAGCCTACTCTACGTGTCATTTACAAGGTATTGGCAAGCCAATATGACCCCATAGGCTACCTGGTGCCCTTCACCACAAGAGCAAAGGTGGTGGTGCAACAGCTTTGGGCAAAGCAGAGAGAGTGGGACGACCCTGACCTCCCTGCAGACTTGCTCCGGACCTGGAAGGAGTGGGAAAGAGAGTTGCCTGAGCTTCAGAACATCACCCTTCCCAGATGTTACAGCAGCTCAGATCTGGACACTCCAAGCAGTCAGAGGGACATTCACGTGTTCTGTGATGCTTCAGAGAAGGCCTATGGCTCCGTAGCGTATCTCAGAACGGAGGACCCCGGTGGTAAAGTTGAGACGGCCTTCCTCACCGCAAGGTCACGCGTGGCTCCTAAGAAACAGCAGACCATCCCTCGGTTGGAGCTGTGTGCCGCTCTGACAGGTGCACAACTTGCCTCAGTCCTTGCCACAGAGCTCACACTGACCATCCGTCATATCATCCTGTGGACCGACTCAACCACTGTGCTCACATGGCTTAATTCAGAGTCCTGCCGATTCAAAGTCTTTGTGGGTACTCGGGTTGCGGAAATACAGGACTTGACTGAGGGTAGCACCTGGCGCTATGTGGACTCGGCTAACAACCCAGCGGACGATATAACCAGGGGAAAGACCCTGGCTGAATTAAGTGCACAGCGCCGCTGGTACCAGGGACCACCCTTCCTTCGCCAAGCACCAGATCAGTGGCCAGAGACTCCACCGGCCACCTACCTGGATGGGGAAGAGCTCAGAAAGGCAACACTCTGTAACCTCACCACCACGAGCCCTAGTTCCACAGCATCTGATGTAAGCTCATATACATCCTTGGCGGAGCTTCTCAAAGCCACCATCCAGAGCCAACACGGGGCGGCTGGCACCACCCCCTCGGCCAGCAATTACAGAGAGGCTGAAAACTGCCTCCTCCAACAGGCACAGGAAGAATGCTTCCCTCTAGAATGTGCACACCTTAGAGCCGGCAAGCCACTGCAGAATAACAGTCGCCTGCTCACCCTGGCGCCGGAATTAGATACCACCACTCAGCTAATCCGTGTGGGAGGGCGTTTACGTCGCTGTACTCATCTCGACACCGAGGTAATTCATCCCATCGTCCTCGACCCTCAACACCCACTGACGCAACTAATCATTAAAGACCAAGATGAGAAACTGCGCCACCCAGGGCCGGAACGGGTCTTCGCTGAGGTGCGCAGGAAGTACTGGATTTTGCGTGGAAGGGAGGCCATTCGCCGCTACCAGCAAGGGTGTATAGACTGCCGCAAATGGCGTAGTAAGCCAGATGTGCCACGGATGGCAGATCTTCCCCCATCTAGACTGCGCTTGCACCAGCCTGCCTTCTACTCCACCGGAGTAGATTGCTTCGGGCCCTACTCAGTCACCATAGGAAGGAGGAAGGAAAAGAGGTGGGGGATCATATTTAAATGTATGACAACCCGAGCAGTTTACCTCGACCTCCTTTCTGGAGTCGACACCGACTCCTTCCTTATGGCATTCCGCCGGTTCTCAGCCCGGAGAGGTACGCCTTTCGAGCTCATATCTGACCGGGGAACCAACTTCCGGGGCGGCGAACGGGAGCTTAGGGAGGCCTTTACTGCCCTGCAACCCGACCTCCAAGCCCAACTCGCTAAGGAGCAGATCCGGTTCAGCTTCAACCCCCCGAATGCCCCCCATTTTGGGGGATGTTGGGAAAGAGAGATCCGTTCTCTGAAACAAGCCCTCCAGGTTACCATAGGTGCACAGTCGGTGACCGAAGAAGTGCTCAGGACTGTTCTGGCTGAGATCGAAGGGATCCTCAATGCCAAGCCACTGGGATACGTCTCGTCTGAGGTCGCGGACCCGGATCCAGTCACCCCGAACTCCCTGCTGATGGGGCGGCCGAACGCATCACTGCCCCAAGTGGTGTACCCAGAAACAGAGATCCTCAGTCGACGCCGGTGGAGGCACAGCCAACTCTTAGCCGACCACTTCTGGAAGCATTTTATCAGGTACTATCTCCCTGGCCTACAAACGCGCCAGAAATGGACCTCTGAATCCACGGATCTGCAAGTTGGTGTTCCTGTGATGGTAGTGGACCCACAGCTACCCCGAGCACTGTGGCCAGTTGGGAAGATCTCCCAGGTCATACCTGGATCCGACAACCGTGTCAGAACTGTTGACGTGAGAGTGGGAGACTCCACCTACACACGCCCAGTAGCCCGTGTCATCCGTCTCCCAGCTCTACCCGACTAAAGACGCCTGAAGCCTTTTCTGGATGGTACAGCTTCCCATGGGAAGCTGGGGGCGGCTGTGGAAAAGGCTAGACAGCACCTTAGGATTGCCTGCTCAATGAGAGCTGAGAGCTGCGCAAGTTTCTCACTCTCACGCAGTGCCACTCGGTCTCTGCATGTTCAGACGCTCTCGGCCAATCAGGAGCAAGCAACAGCGCATGGGGACACATGCCCGTCCCACATGCAGCCAGGCAGCGGTAGAAGCAGACTGCGACGAATGCAGTACACGTGTTGATTGTTTCTGTGGACTGCAACGTTATGCGTGTATCAAACGTGAGTAAATGTTTATTGCATGAGAGAGCTGCATTTATTACTTTACGGTTTTGTTCATGATGTGTAGTCTGTAGTTACTGTAGTTAATTAATCATGTGTTATGTTCGATTGAGTTGGCTGTTAAAGGAGCAGAGCAATGTTTACATCACTGTTTATTTTATTATTAGTAATATATGCTGGTAGTTCATTTCTATTATGGTAATGCTAGATGTAACACTGATAAGAAAGTGTCTGTGTCTTCATCTAGTTATATGTTATTTAAGATAGATGTTTAATTTGGTTATTACAAAGATGTGTATACTTAATGTACATTATTCATTGTTTGTATTACAGAACCGCATACCATATACCAGCTGCAGAATAAACTGCACAAACTACTAATTCGACATCTCTGGCTGAATTTCTTATCGAACACCCTGTAGCGGGCCAACTCCTCAGCTAACCAGTCTAGTGGTTTTTACAGTTACATTTTTGGTTGCTGGACACGCTGTGGAAAAAAATCAATATTTTGAGTTAGTTTCTGCATAGAAATGCGTTTTGATTACATTTATAGCAATACATATTTCACTTTCATAATATTCACTCAATAAATGTAAAGTACATAAAAGTATGTAAAAGTACATAATCTCTTGCTTGCTCTGGTTGCAAGGTTTTTCAGATCTCGTCAGAATACCCTGGCTACGTTGGTCCAAATGCAAAAACGTAGAGGGGTTACAATATTAGCCCTTGAAATGTATAACTGTTACATTTTTCTAGCCCTTGAAATGTATAACTGTTACATTTAAGGAAAAATAAAATTGCTGCCATTTCTTTGATTCTCGGTCTAAATTGCAATATTTTAAGATAGTTTCGCCATGAAAAGCAGATTTTATCATATTCATAGCAAGAAATATATTTTGGTTATTTTACCCTCATTTAATGGATCTTATTGACGGAAATGTATGAACCATGTGCTTGTTTTACTTCCTTTGAGTAATAAAACCACCAATTCTCTTGCATGGCCCCGTTATTAAAATATATGCCAGGCCCAGTGCTTAATTTCTAAAGTGGGAGGTCCCGGAGCGCAGACCATGAGTGGCTCCGGTGCGAGAGAAAAAAAACACACACACACACACACACACACACACACACACACACACACACACACACTGTTGAACTGTCCGTTTTGACGTTAACGGCGATTTTCACAATGGTATCTGCAACATTTCTTAAGGCAGAAACACCACTGTATCATTGTTAATTACACAACATTAGTGGGTTAATTTCCTGCAAACCAATTTTCATGTTTTTCCCTTCGATTGTGAGAAAAAAAAGAGTTGTTTCACGCTGAGAGCATCATGCCAGCCAATCAGAATCCTGGAAAAAACATCAACAAATGACAGGTGTAATTTCCAGGCTGATTTATGGTTCCGCGTTACACCAACGCAGAGCCTACGGCGGAAGTGATACTAGTAGCTGATTGGCCGATATGTGATCATCATCATCATCATCATCATCATCATCATCATCATCATCATCATCACCATCACCACCATCATCATCATCATCATCATCATCATCATCATCATCATCATCATCCTCATCATCATCATCATCATCATCACCATCATCATCATCATCATCATCATCATCATCATCATCATCAGTCAAGTCAAATTGCACGTGCGAGGTCCCGTTCATCGCTGCTTGCAGCTTTAATTTATATATAACTATTTTAACATTTCTAAACACAAAAACACGAAAGTGTCATTGATAATTCAATAATACAATAGGTTCATGTTAAGGACATCCGTTTTAATTAGTTCTCCCTCGATTATGAGATGTTATTAATGCTCAGTAGACACAGGAGGTTTGTTATGTATTGTTATGAGGCCTATTTCGTGTCTATTTTTGAACAGTTCACTAATGCTTTGAGCTAGGAAGCTGAAATTCTAGACTCTGTATCAAGAGCTGACTTTCATCCACTGTGCGGATTTTCAGATCTGTGTGACCTTCGGAAGTGTCAAAGGTCACCCCGTCTGTTGCTTTTCGGCCTGCTAAGACTATTTTGTGTCTTTTTTTGCATAGTTCACTAACGCTTTGAGCTAGGAAGCTGAAATTCTAGACTCTGTATCAGGAGGTGACTTTCATCCACTGTGCGGATTTTCAGATCTCTGTGACCTTCGGAAGTGTCAAAGGTCACCACGTCTGTTGCTTTTCAGCCTGCTAAGACTATTTTGTGTCTTTTTTTGCATAGTTCACTAACGCTTTGAGCTAGGAAGCTGAAATTCTAGACTCTGTATCAGGAGGTGACTCTCATCCACTGTGCCGAGGTCCAGACCCGTGCGACCTTCGGAAGTGCCAAAGGTCACCGTGTGTGGTGCCTTTTTCGTGCCTTTTTTGTGTGTTTTTTGAATAATTCACTAACGCTTTGAGCTGGGAGGCTGATTTTTGACTATGTTGCAATGCAGAAGGCCCTTTGCTAGGATCTTTTGGTCTTGTGGCTGTACGACTTCCACAGAGCTAGTTGGCATTGCAGAGGGTTTACAGAGTTGAGACTTGGTAAGCCCAATTTAAGCCCCATATGGAGGCCACAGGTCAAGTTTTACTTGGTTTGGTCAAATATTGTGGCAACGGTGTCCGTTCGAATGTTGGAAAAGGTGACGTTTCAAAGCCCCGCCCATCGAAAAGTACAGGTCTGATCTGCACCAAACTAACGTCTGTCTGATCAGGGGATGCCCCCGAACAACATATAAAAAATTCAGACTCCTAGCTAAAGGCGTTAGTGAACTATGCAAAAAAAGACACAAAATAGGCCCTGTTCCATTAGTCAGAAGGGCTCTCAGAGCTAGAGGTTTCTACACCCTCCTAACCAGCCAGAACGTTTTAGAGGAAACACTGTTGCAGAAGTCATAGAAATTTTTTATATGTTGTTCGGGGGCATCCCCTGATCAGACAGACGTTACTTTGGTGCAGATCAGACCTGTACTTTTCGATGGGCGGGGCTTTGAAACGTCACCTTTTCCAACATTCTAACAGACACCGTTGCCACAATATTTGACCAAACCAAGTAAAACTTGACCTGTGGTCTCCATATGGGGCTTAAATTGGGCTTACCAAGTCTCAACTCTGTAAACCCTCTGCAATGCCAACTAGATCTGTGGAAGTCGTACAGCCACAAGACCAAAAGATCCTAGCAAAGGGCCTTCTGCATTGCAACATAGTCAAAAATCAGCCTCCCAGCTCAAAGCGTTAGTGAATTATTCAAAAAACACACAAAAAAGGCACAAAAAAGGCACCACACACGGTGACCTTTGGCACTTCCGAAGGTCGCACGGGTCTGGACCTCGGCACAGTGGATGAGAGTCACCTCCTGATACAGAGTCTAGAATTTCAGCTTCCTAGCTCAAAGCGTTAGTGAACTATGCAAAAAAAGACACAAAATAGTCTTAGCAGGCCGAAAAGCAACAGACACGGTGACCTTTGACACTTCCGAAGGTCACAGAGATCTGAAAATCCGCACAGTGGATGAAAGTCACCTCCTGATACAGAGTCTAGAATTTCAGCTTCCTAGCTCAAAGCGTTAGTGAACTATGCAAAAAAAGACACGAAATAGTCTTAGCAGGCCGAAAAGCAACAGACGGGGTGACCTTTGACACTTCCGAAGGTCACACAGATCTGAAAATCCGCACAGTGGATGAAAGTCACCTCTTGATACAGAGTCTAGAATTTCAGCTTCCTAGCTCAAAGCATTAGTGAACTGTTCAAAAATAGACACGAAATAGGCCTCATAACAATACATAACAAACCTCCTGTGTCTACTGAGCATTAATAACATCTCATAATCGAGGGAGAACTAATTAAAACGGATGTCCTTAACATGAACCTATTGTATTATTGAATTATCAATGATACTTTCGTGTTTTTGTGTTTAGAAATGTTAAAATAGTTATATATAAATTAAAGCTGCAAGCAGCGATGAACGGGACCTCGCACGTGCAATTTGACTTGACTGATGATGATGATGATGATGATGATGGTGATGATGATGATGATGATGAGGATGATGATGATGATGATGATGATGATGATGATGATGATGATGATGATGATGATGATGATCACATATCGGCCAATCAGCTACTAGTATCACTTCCGCCGTAGGCTCTGCGTTGGTGTAACGCGGAACCATAAATCAGCCTGGAAATTACACGTGTCATTTGTTGATGTTTTTTCCAGGATTCTGATTGGCTGGCATGATGCTCTCAGCGTGAAACAACTCTTTTTTTTCTCACAATCGAAGGGAAAAACATGAAAATTGGTTTGCAGGAAATTAACCCACTAATGTTGTGTAATTAACAATGATACAGTGGTGTTTCTGCCTTAAGAAATGTTGCAGATATCATTGTGAAAATCGCCGTTAACGTCAAAACGGACAGTTCAACAGTGTGTGTGTGTGTGTGTGTGTGTGTGTGTGTGTGTGTGTGTGTGTGTGTGTGTGTGTGTGTGTGTGTGTGTGTGTGTGTGTGTGTTTTTTTTCTCTCGCACCGGAGCCACTCATGGTCTGCGCTCCGGGACCTCCCACTTTAGAAATTAAGCACTGGGCCTGGCATATATTTTAATAACGGGGCCATGCAAGAGAATTGGTGGTTTTATTACTCAAAGGAAGTAAAACAAGCACATGGTTCATACATTTCCGTCAATAAGATCCATTAAATGAGGGTAAAATAACCAAAATATATTTCTTGCTATGAATATGATAAAATCTGCTTTTCATGGCGAAACTATTTAAAATATTGCAATTTAGACCGAGAATCAAAGAAATGGCAGCAATTTTATTTTTCCTTAAATGTAACAGTTATACATTTCAAGGGCTAGAAAAATGTAACAGTTATACATTTCAAGGGCTAATATTGTAACCCCTCTACGTTTTTGCATTTGGACCAACGTAGCCAGGGTATTCTGACGAGATCTGAAAAACCTTGCAACCAGAGCAAGCAAGAGATTATGTACTTTTACATACTTTTATGTACTTTACATTTATTGAGTGAATATTATGAAAGTGAAATATGTATTGCTATAAATGTAATCAAAACGCATTTCTATGCAGAAACTAACTCAAAATATTGATTTTTTCCACAGCGTGTCCAGCAACCAAAAATGTAACCATTTCACGTTATTAAAACGTTCCAGTTTTACATTATTCTGACGAGATCTGAAAAAACCTTGCAACCACGAGCAAGCAAGAGATTATATACATTTACTGAGTGAATATTATGAAAGTGAAATATGTATTGCTAGAAATGTAATCAAAACGCATTTCTATGCAGAAACTAACTCAAAATATTGATTTTCTTCACAGCGTGTACAGCAACCAAAAATGTAACCATTTCACGTTTTTAAAACGTTCCAGATTTACATTATTCTGACGAGATCTGAAAAAACCTTGCAACCACGAGCAAGCAAGAGATTATATACATTTACTGAGTGAATATTATGAAAGTGAAATATGTATTGCTAGAAATGTAATCAAAATGCTATGCAGAAACTAACTCAAAATATTGATTTTCTTCACAGCGTGTACAGCAACCAAAAATGTAACCATTTCACGTTTTTAAAACGTTCCAGATTTACATTATTCCGACGAGATCTGAAAAAACCTTGCAACCACGAGCAAGCAAGAGATTATATACATTTACTGAGTGAATATTATGAAAGTGAAATATGTATTGCTAGAAATGTAATCAAAACGAATTTCTATGCAGAAACTAACTCAAAATATTGATTTTCTTCACAGCGTGTACAGCAACCAAAAATGTAACCATTTCACGTTTTTAAAACGTTCCAGATTTACATTATTCCGACGAGATCTGAAAAAACCTTGCAACCACGAGCAAGCAAGAGATTATATACATTTACTGAGTGAATATTATGAAAGTGAAATATGTATTGCTAGAAATGTAATCAAAACGCATTTCTATGCAGAAACTAACTCAAAATACTGATTTTCTTCACAGCGTGTACAGCAACCAAAAATGTAACCATTTCACGTTTTTAAAACGTTCCAGATTTACATTATTCTGACGAGATCTGAAAAAACCTTGCAACCACGAGCAAGCAAGAGATTATATACATTTACTGAGTGAATATTATGAAAGTGAAATATGTATTGCTAGAAATGTAATCAAAACGCATTTCTATGCAGAAACTAACTCAAAATATTGATTTTCTTCACAGCGTGTACAGCAACCAAAAATGTAACCATTTCACGTTTTTAAAACGTTCCAGATTTACATTATTCCGACGAGATCTGAAAAAACCTTGCAACCACGAGCAAGCAAGAGATTATATACATTTACTGAGTGAATATTATGAAAGTGAAATATGTATTGCTAGAAATGTAATCAAAACGCATTTCTATGCAGAAACTAACTCAAAATATTGATTTTCTTCACAGCGTGTACAGCAACCAAAAATGTAACCATTTCACGTTTTTAAAACGTTCCAGATTTACATTATTCCGACGAGATCTGAAAAAACCTTGCAACCACGAGCAAGCAAGAGATTATATACATTTACTGAGTGAATATTATGAAAGTGAAATATGTATTGCTAGAAATGTAATCAAAACGCATTTCTATGCAGAAACTAACTCAAAATATTGATTTTCTTCACAGCGTGTACAGCAACCAAAAATGTAACCATTTCACGTTTTTAAAACGTTCCAGATTTACATTATTCCGACGAGATCTGAAAAAACCTTGCAACCACGAGCAAGCAAGAGATTATATACATTTACTGAGTGAATATTATGAAAGTGAAATATGTATTGCTAGAAATGTAATCAAAACGCATTTCTATGCAGAAACTAACTCAAAATATTGATTTTCTTCACAGCGTGTACAGCAACCAAAAATGTAACCATTTCACGTTTTTAAAACGTTCCAGATTTACATTATTCTGACAAGATCTGAAAAAACCTTGCAACCACGAGCAAGCAAGAGATTATATACATTTACTGAGTGAATATTATGAAAGTGAAATATGTATTGCTAGAAATGTAATCAAAACGCATTTCTATGCAGAAACTAACTCAAAATATTGATTTTCTTCACAGCGTGTACAGCAACCAAAAATGTAACCATTTCACGTTTTTAAAACGTTCCAGATTTACATTATTCCGACGAGATCTGAAAAAACCTTGCAACCACGAGCAAGCAAGAGATTATATACATTTACTGAGTGAATATTATGAAAGTGAAATATGTATTGCTAGAAATGTAATCAAAACGCATTTCTATGCAGAAACTAACTCAAAATATTGATTTTCTTCACAGCGTGTACAGCAACAAAAAATGTAACCATTTCACGTTTTTAAAACGTTCCAGATTTACATTATTCTGACGAGATCTGAAAAAACCTTGCAACCACGAGCAAGCAAGAGATTATATACATTTACTGAGTGAATATTATGAAAGTGAAATATGTATTGCTAGAAATGTAATCAAAACGCATTTCTATGCAGAAACTAACTCAAAATATTGATTTTCTTCACTCAAAAATGAAAAATGTCCACCGTGTTTGTTGGTATCACGGCCAGAATCTTAAAAGTCACGTGACTTGGGCGCAAAACGAATCGGCAGAAAAATGTAACAGTTATACGTTTAATGGGCTAAAAAAACGTAACAGTTATACATTTCAAGGGCTAATATTGTAGCCCCTCTACGTTTTTGCACTTTGGACCAACGTAGGCAGGGTACGTTTTTGTGTGAGACTGGGTTGGAAATAGTCTTTTCAGGCCGAAAAGCAACAGACGCGGTGACCTTTGACACTTCCGAAGGTCACATGATGATGATGAAGATGATCATGATGATGATGAAGATGATCATGATGATGATGATGATGATGATGAAGATGAAGATGATGATGATGAAGATGATGATGAAGCTGATCATGATGATGATGATGATGATGAAGATGATGATGATGAAGATGATCATAATGATGATGAAGATGAAGATGATCATGATGATGAAGATGAAGATGATCATGATGATGATGCTGAAGATGATGATGATGAAGATGATCATAATGATGATGATGAAGATGATGATGAAGATGATCATAATGATGATGATGAAGAAGATGATGATGAAGATGATCATGATATTGATGATGATGAAGATGAAGAAGATGATGATGATGATGATGATGATGAAGATGATCATGATGATGATGATGATGATGAAGATGATCATGATGATGAAGATGATGATGATGATGAAGATGATGATGATGATGAAGATGATGAAGATGATCATAATGATGATGATGAAGATGAAGATGAAGATGATCATGATATTGATGATGATGAAGATGAAGAAGATGATGATGATGATGATGATGATGATGAAGATGATCATGATGATGATGATGAAGATGAAGATGATCATGAAGATGAAGATGATGATGATGATGATGATGATGATGAAGATGATCATGATCATGATGATGATGAAGATGATCATGATGATGAAGATGATCATGAAGATGAAGATGATCATGATGATGATGAAGATGATCATGAAGATGAAGATGATCATGATGATGATGAAGATGATGATGATGATGATGATGATGATGATGATGATGATGATGATGATGATGATGATGAGTCGGCCAGGAACTGCGCGGCTCTGTCGGACACACGCACCGGCAGGGGCGCAGCTTGTGAACAGGCAAGGCAGGCAACTGCTTGGGGCCCCGAGTTGTTGGGGGGCCCATAAGGCCCCCCCCCAAAAAAAAAAAAAAAAAAAAATTGAAATTTTTTTTTTTTTTTTTTAATTATTACTATAAACAAAGGTGTTTCCTGTCAGGGGTATTGAGAAATAAAAAAGTATTTTGAAGGCTGTTTTTACTCCACAGATCTCAAAATGTGGTAACCGCAATGACCACACCTCCCTCCTTAAACAAACATAGGGCATTTATCAATGACATCTCAGTAGCCAGTAAGAAACCTCCCTCAAGGGCCCCCATGTAGTCATTCCCATGATCACGGATCATCCACCTGTACACAGTGTCAAAAAAAAAAAAAAACTCGAGCGTACCCTACGCCGTAGGCTCTGCGTTGGTGTAACGCGGAACCATTCATTAAAAATTAATTCGGGGGCATCCGTCACGTGATCAGGATCCCCCCTCGTCACTCTATGACATAGAGGGGACGCCCAGGGAATCCCCTGTGGTTGACGAAATGGGAGAAACTTTAAATATCGCCTGTCTCTTCTTAAAACAGCGTTAAAAACATGTTTTTACAAACTGGCAGTAAAAACCGTACCTTGCGCGCCAAAAAACGCATAATTTAGCCACTATAACAAAGAATAATATATAAATAATAATAATGTCATAATTCGTGTATATATCACGACCACGCCTCCCATTGACTTTGCATAGTACTATATCCGTGGTGGTCAGATTAAAACCTCATTAAAACACTGCTAAAACAGCGTTAAAAAATGGCTTTTACAAACTTACAGTAAAAAACAGTACGTTGCGCGACAAAAAACGCATAATTTAGACACTATAACAAAGAATAATATATAAATAATAATAATGTCATAAAACGTGTATATATCACGACCACGCCTCCCATTGACTTTGCATAGTACTATATCCGTGGTGGTCAGATTAAAACCTCATTAAAACACTGCTAAAACAGCGTTAAAAACATGTTTTTACAAACTGACAGTAAAAAACCGTACCTTGCGCAACAAAAACGCATAATTTAGCCACTTTAACAAAGAATAATATATAAATAATAATAATGTCAAAAAACGTGTATATATCACGACCACGGATCCCATTGACTTTGCACAGTACTATATCCGTGTTGGTCACACGGAATTATAGCTCTTTCCGTGTTGGTACCACGGAAAATAGGTCGTGGGCATTATCCGTGTGTATATCACGACCATGGATCCCATTGACTTTGCATAGTACTATATCGTGGTGGTCACACGGAATTATACCACTTTCCGTGTTGGTACCACGGAAATAGGTCGTGGGCATTTCACAGACTTTTGTGAGATCAGGTTGCTTTGCATAGTAGGCTACTATATCCGTGGTGGTCAGATTAAAACCTCATAAAAACACTGCTAAAACAGCGTTAAAAACGGGCTTTTACAAACTGACAGTAAAAAACAGTACGTTGCGCGACAAAAACGCATAATTTAGCCACTATAACAAAGAATAATATATAAATAATAATAATGTCATAAAACGTGTATATATCACGACCACGGACCCCATTGACTTTGCATAGTACTATATCCGTGGTGGTCAGATTAAAACCTCATAAAAACATTGCTAAAACAGCGTTAAAAACGGGCTTTTACAAACTGACAGTAAAAAACAGTATGTTGCGCGACAAAAACGCATAATTTAGCCACTATAACAAAGAATAATATATAAATAATAATAATGTCATAATTCGTGTATATATCACGGACCCCATTGACTTTGCATAGTACTATATCCGTGGTGCTCAGATTAAAACCTCATTAAAACATTGCTAAAACATCGTTAAAAACGGGCTTTTACAAACTGACATTAAAAAACAGTACCTTGCGCGCCAAAAACGCATAATTTAGCCACTATAACAAAGAATAATATATAAATAATAATAATGTCATAATTCGTGTATATATCACGACCACGGACCCCATTGACTTTGCATAGTACTATATCCGTGGTGGTCAAATTAAAACCTCATAAAAACACTGCTAAAACAGCGTTAAAAACGGGCTTTTACAAACTGACATTAAAAATCAGTACCTTGCGCGCCAAAAACGCATAATTTAGCCACTATAACAAAGAATAATATATAAATAATAATAATGTCATAATTCGTGTATATATCACGACCACGGACCCCATTGACTTTGCATAGTACTATATCCGTGGTGCTCAGATTAAAACCTCATTAAAACATTGCTAAAACATCGTTAAAAACGGGCTTTTACAAACTGACATTAAAAATCAGTACCTTGCGCGCCAAAAACGCATAATTTAGCCACTATAACAAAGAATAATATATAAATAATAATAATGTCATAATTCGTGTATATATCACGACCACGGACCCCATTGACTTTGCATAGTACTATATCCGTGGTGGTCAGATTAAAACCTCATAAAAACACTGCTAAAACAGCGTTAAAAACGGGCTTTTACAAACTGACATTAAAAATCAGTACCTTGCGCGCCAAAAACGCATAATTTAGCCACTATAACAAAGAATAATATATAAATAATAATAATGTCATAATTCGTGTATATATCACAACCACGGACCCCATTGACTTTGCATAGTACTATATCCGTGGTGCTCAGATTAAAACCTCATTAAAACACTGCTAAAACATCGTTAAAAACTGGCTTTTACAAACTGACATTAAAAATCAGTACCTTGCGCGCCAAAAACGCATAATTTAGCCACTATAACAAAGAATAATATATAAATAATAATAATGTCATAATTCGTGTATATATCACGACCACGGACCCCATTGACTTTGCATAGTACTATATCCGTGGTGGTCAGATTAAAACCTCATTAAAACACTGCTAAAACAGCGTTAAAAAATGGCTTTTACAAACTTACAGTAAAAAACAGTACGTTGCGCGACAAAAAACGCATAATTTAGACACTATAACAAAGAATAATATATAAATAATAATAATGTCATAAAACGTGTATATATCACGACCACGCCTCCCATTGACTTTGCATAGTACTATATCCGTGGTGGTCAGATTAAAACCTCATTAAAACACTGCTAAAACAGCGTTAAAAACATGTTTTTACAAACTGACAGTAAAAAACCGTACCTTGCGCAACAAAAACGCATAATTTAGCCACTTTAACAAAGAATAATATATAAATAATAATAATGTCAAAAAACGTGTATATATCACGACCACGGATCCCATTGACTTTGCACAGTACTATATCCGTGTTGGTCACACGGAATTATAGCTCTTTCCGTGTTGGTACCACGGAAAATAGGTCGTGGGCATTATCCGTGTGTATATCACGACCATGGATCCCATTGACTTTGCATAGTACTATATCGTGGTGGTCACACGGAATTATACCACTTTCCGTGTTGGTACCACGGAAATAGGTCGTGGGCATTTCACAGACTTTTGTGAGATCAGGTTGCTTTGCATAGTAGGCTACTATATCCGTGGTGGTCAGATTAAAACCTCATAAAAACACTGCTAAAACAGCGTTAAAAACGGGCTTTTACAAACTGACAGTAAAAAACAGTACGTTGCGCGACAAAAACGCATAATTTAGCCACTATAACAAAGAATAATATATAAATAATAATAATGTCATAAAACGTGTATATATCACGACCACGGACCCCATTGACTTTGCATAGTACTATATCCGTGGTGGTCAGATTAAAACCTCATAAAAACATTGCTAAAACAGCGTTAAAAACGGGCTTTTACAAACTGACAGTAAAAAACAGTATGTTGCGCGACAAAAACGCATAATTTAGCCACTATAACAAAGAATAATATATAAATAATAATAATGTCATAATTCGTGTATATATCACGGACCCCATTGACTTTGCATAGTACTATATCCGTGGTGCTCAGATTAAAACCTCATTAAAACATTGCTAAAACATCGTTAAAAACGGGCTTTTACAAACTGACATTAAAAAACAGTACCTTGCGCGCCAAAAACGCATAATTTAGCCACTATAACAAAGAATAATATATAAATAATAATAATGTCATAATTCGTGTATATATCACGACCACGGACCCCATTGACTTTGCATAGTACTATATCCGTGGTGGTCAAATTAAAACCTCATAAAAACACTGCTAAAACAGCGTTAAAAACGGGCTTTTACAAACTGACATTAAAAATCAGTACCTTGCGCGCCAAAAACGCATAATTTAGCCACTATAACAAAGAATAATATATAAATAATAATAATGTCATAATTCGTGTATATATCACGACCACGGACCCCATTGACTTTGCATAGTACTATATCCGTGGTGCTCAGATTAAAACCTCATTAAAACATTGCTAAAACATCGTTAAAAACGGGCTTTTACAAACTGACATTAAAAATCAGTACCTTGCGCGCCAAAAACGCATAATTTAGCCACTATAACAAAGAATAATATATAAATAATAATAATGTCATAATTCGTGTATATATCACGACCACGGACCCCATTGACTTTGCATAGTACTATATCCGTGGTGGTCAGATTAAAACCTCATAAAAACACTGCTAAAACAGCGTTAAAAACGGGCTTTTACAAACTGACATTAAAAATCAGTACCTTGCGCGCCAAAAACGCATAATTTAGCCACTATAACAAAGAATAATATATAAATAATAATAATGTCATAATTCGTGTATATATCACAACCACGGACCCCATTGACTTTGCATAGTACTATATCCGTGGTGCTCAGATTAAAACCTCATTAAAACACTGCTAAAACATCGTTAAAAACTGGCTTTTACAAACTGACATTAAAAATCAGTACCTTGCGCGCCAAAAACGCATAATTTAGCCACTATAACAAAGAATAATATATAAATAATAATAATGTCATAATTCGTGTATATATCACGACCACGGACCCCATTGACTTTGCATAGTACTATATCCGTGGTGGTCAGATTAAAACCTCATTAAAACACTGCTAAAACAGCGTTAAAAACGGGCTTTTACAAACTGACATTAAAAATCAGTACCTTGCGCAACAAAAACGCATAATTTAGACACTATAACAAAGAATAATATATAAATAATAATAATGTCATAATTCGTGTATATATCACGACCACGGACCCCATTGACTTTGCATAGTACTATATCCGTGGTGCTCAGATTAAAACCTCATTAAAACACTGCTAAAACATCGTTAAAAACGGGCTTTTACAAACTGACATTAAAAATCAGTACCTTGCGCGCCAAAAACGCATAATTTAGCCACTATAACAAAGAATAATATATAAATAATAATAATGTCATAATTCGTGTATATATCACGACCACGGACCCCATTGACTTTGCATAGTACTATATCCGTGGTGCTCAGATTAAAACCTCATTAAAACACTGCTAAAACAGCGTTAAAAACATGTTTTTACAAACTGACAGTAAAAAACCGTACCTTGCGCGACAAAAACGCATAATTTAGCCACTATAAATAAGAATAATATATAAATAATAATAATGTCATAATTCGTGTATATATCACGACCACGGATCCCATTGACTTTGCATGGTACAATATCCGTGGTGCCCACACGTAATTTTACCAGTTTCCGTGTTGGTACCACGGAAAATAGTGGTGAGAGGTCGTGGGCATTTCACGGATTTTTGTGAGATCAGGTTGTTCCAGAGTTGCATAGCTACAGAGCTGCAGAGTTGCAGAGCTGCAGAGCTGCAGAGCTGCAGATTTCCAGAGTTGCATAGCTACAGAGCTGCAGAGTTGCAGAGCTACAGAGCTGCAGAGTTGCAGAGTTCCAGAGTTGCATAGCTACAGAGCTGCAGAGCTGCAGAGCTGCAGAGCTGCAGAGTTGCAGAGCTGCAGAGTTCCAGAGCTGCACCTCTGCAGAGCTGCAGAGCTGCAGAGTTTTAGAGCTGCAGAGCTGCAGAGCTGCAGACCAGACGAGTCCGAGTATTGATCAGTCTGAGGGGTTTAAACGAGATCAAGGACAAATACTTTTATCAGTTTTTTTAATCGCGCCCCGTTGGCCTGTGATACTCCCGGCTGATGGTTTCCATGTCGGCTCCGGAGCCTCTGCGGACCGTTTCCCATCATGCCCTGCTCCGGGCCGCCGCGGGCGTACAGTGCTTGTCCTCTTCATTGATCTTCATTCAAGCTCTGGGCTCAATCAGGCTGTGGAGCTGTTAATGAAGTGAATCTGTGGGAGACCTGCAGCTTTCATCCATCAATAGAGCTGGAGGGTTATTGATAGAGCCAGGGGGGGGGGCTCCTGCTGAATCCTCCTCTTGGTGACAATCGATTTGTGCGAGCCTCAGATCAGAGGGCGAGCTTACTCCAGCAACTGGTATTGATCGGACCCCCGTCCCCCCTCCGCCCCCGCCAACATGTTGTGAAGTCGACTCAGTCGATATCCATAAGAAACAAATCGCCCACGTAGAAATCACAGATGATTAAAACTGTCACCACGGGGAGGTCGTCTTGTCTTTGTTTTGTCCTGTTACTTCCTGTTTTATTTTGAAAAGTAATTCTCCTCTCGTTTCATGTTCCTCATGTGTCTCGGGCCACGTTTACACGTAGCCGGGTATTTACAAAAACGGATATTTCCTTCCTTCCTTCCTTCCTTCCTTCCTTCCTTCCTTCCTTCCTTCCTTCCTTCCTTCCTTCCTTCCTTCCTTCCTTCCTTCCTTCCTTCCTCTTTTCTCGCTTCCTTCCTTCCTTCCTTCCTTTCTTCCTTCCTCTCTCTCCTTCCTTCCTTACTTCCTCCCTTCCATCCTCCCTTCCTTCTTTTCTCCCTTCCTTCCTTCCTTCCTTCCTTCCTTCCTTCCTTCCTTCCTTCCTTCCTTCCTTCCTTCCTTCCTTCTTTCCTCCTGCTCTCTCTTTCCTTCTTCCCTTCCTCTTTTCTCCCTTCCTTCCTTCCTTTCTTCCTTCCTCCCTTCCTTCCTCCCTTCCTCCCTTCTTACCTTCCTCCCTTCCTTCCTTCCTTCCTTCTTTTCACCCTTCCTTCCTTCTTTCCTCCTGCTCTCTCTTTCCTTCTTCCCTTCCTCCCTTCCTTCCTTCCTTCTTTCCTCCTTTCCTTCTTTTCACCCTTCCTTCCTTCTTTCCTCCTGCTCTCTCTTTCCTTCTTCCCTTCCTCTTTTCTCCCTTCCTTCCTTCCGTCCTTCTTTCCTTCCGTCCTTCTTTCCTTCTTTTCTCCCTTCCTTCCTTCCTTCCTTCCTTCCTTCTTTCCTTCTTTTCTCCCTTCCTTCCTTCCTTCCTTCTTTCCTTCTTTTCTCCCTTCCTTCCTTCCTTCCTTCCTTCTTTCCTTCTTTCCTTCTTTCCTCCTTTCCTTCCTTCCTTCCTTCCTTCCTTCCTTCTTTTATCCCTTCCTTCTTTCCTCCTGCTCTCTCCTTCCTTCTTCCCTTCCTCTTTTCTCCCTTCCTTCCTTCCTTCCTTCCTTCCTTCCTTCCTTCCTTCCTTCCTTCCTTCCTTCCTTCCTTCCGTCCTTCTTTCCTTCTTTTCTCCCTTCCTTCCTTCCTTCCTTCCTTCCTTCCTTCCTTCCTTCCTTCCGTCCTTCTTTCCTTCTTTCCTTCTTTCCTCCTTTCCTTCTTTTATCCCTTCCTTCTTTCCTCCTGCTCTCTCCTTCCTTCTTCCCTTCCTCTTTTCTCCCTTCCTTCCTTCCTTCCTTCCTTCCTTCTTCCTTCCTTCCTTCCTTCCTTCCTTCCTTCCTTCCTTCCTTCCTTCCTTCCTTCCTTCCTTCCGTCCTTCTTTCCTTCTTTCCTTCTTTCCTTCTTTTCTCCCTTCCTTTCTTCTTTCCTCCTGCTCTCTTCTTCCCTTCCTTCCTTCCTTCCTTCCTTCCTTCCTTCCTTCCTTCCTTCCTTCCTTCCTTCCTTCCTTCCTTCCTTCCTTCCTTCCTTCCTTCCTTCCTTCATTCCTTCCTTCCTTCCTTCCTTCCTTCCTTCTTTTCTCCCTTCCTTCCTTCCTTCTTTCTTCAGCACAAGGGTTAAGGTGCTATGAGCAGCCAGACCTACAGGGGGCAGTGTAACGAGAAGATAAAGTCATGCTAGCCAATCAGAATCCTGGAAAAAAACATCAACAAATGACACGAGTAACTTCCAGTTACTTCCAAGATGAACCAGAGTCTTTGGTTTGGAGTGACAGAGAAGTGGAGTTACTTTTAAGTGTGATGTTAGAATATAAAACAGGTAAAATACAAGAAAATATTGACGGTGGCCAAACAAATTGTAAATACAGGTCGCACTCATGACGCTGGTGACGTTTCTGTTGCATAATGTGACGTTCTGAAGCCTAAATCTCTGTTTCTCTCCGTTTACAAGCAAACGTGAAGACGGAGTTTTTGCAAATCTCCACTTTGGCCGGAGTTTCCAGAAATTATGTTTTTTGGAGATTTTGAGCTTCGTTTTCGTGTAAACCAACGGCCAAAACGCATGAAAACACCACAGTTTTTTGCTACGTGTAAACGGGGCCTAAATAGTGTGTGTTCCCCTTGTTAGTGTCAGAGTGTCTTAGTAATCGCCATAGTGAGCCGTTTGTTCCTCGTGACGAGGGATTTATTTTGTTTGTACTTTTTTCCTTAGCTAAATTTCATAGCCCTTTGATTTTTCCTCGTTAAAGATTGATTTTTTGTTAACTTATATCCTAGCTTAGATTCATAGCTCTTTGTTTTCATCGTTAAAGAGTGATTTTCTTTTTTGTTTGTTAATTTATATCCTAGCTTAGATTCATCGTTCTCGGTTTTTACCTCTTTAAGAGTGATTTGTGTTTGTATATTCTAGGCAGGTTTTCCTCCATACGGAGCGTTTTGTGTTTATTTGTTTCTTTTTATTGGTTATTTTTCCCTCCTCTTGGAGTGTTTATTGTTCTCTCTATAGTCAGAGTTTAGTGTGTAGTTTTGTTTATAGCCATTTGTTTGTCACTCGGTCCGAGGTCTCCGGTGAATTCAAATAAAAGCCTTTTGTTATCTAATCTCTGCATCTGAGTTTTATCCTAAAACCTTGGGGGCGGAGCCTACATGACTGACAGCAAGCCGCATGTCAATCAAAGTTAGCTTTGGCTCCTAAATATCTGCTGTCGGACGTTTCCAGCGGGATAAACTGTTAAACATTCCTGTCCTGTTTACCCGACTCTGGTTCATACTAATGTTTCTATCAGCCTGTTTCAAGTCTAGTTTTAGTCTAGTCTTTGGGTCCAGCTATCATTTTAGTTTTATTAGTTTTAGTCACGTTCATTCTCCTTTAGTCGTGTCAAGTTTCAGTCGACTAAAAGTCTGAGCATTTTACTCTTATTTTAGTCAGAATTGTCCATTTTAGTCTAGTTTTAGTCAAAGATTGTATTTAGCTAAACCCATTTTACAATTCAAACAAGGTTATCTTATTATTATATTATTGTTACCTTATAGACTCAAGAATACATTCATTCCAGATACAGAAGACTCTAATTTGAGTTTACAACATAGTTATTTTTCCACATTTCTCCATCTTTTTCTTTTTCCACGACACATTCGGAAAGTGTATCCAAATATCTAAAGACTAAACTGGTTTAAAGACTAAACCAGAGGAAACTACTGAAAAAATGGACATTAAGGATCTTTATTATAACATTTCGTCTCATTTTTATCACCCAGTTTTTATCACTGTGAATTGTGAGAACTGAATGTAGATTCAGTTTTTCAATGCAATGATTCAAATTAAACAATACAAATTCAAATTATGTGATTCAGATTCAGTTTTTTAATGCAATTATTCAAGTTGAGCAATTCAAATTCAAATATAAATTATTCAAATTCAGTTTCTAGTGGCACATATTTCTGCCCATACATTTTGGTCAACGAAAATGAAGACACATTTTAGCAGTTTTTATTTTGTAATATACATTTTAGTCTCGTTTTTATTCCTCTATGATATATCATCATTTATTTAATCATCGTTATCGTCACATGACCAGCATTTTCGTTGCGTCTCGTCTCGTTTTCCTCAGATGATAAAGGTTCGTTGACGACGATATTTAGTCATAATTTTCGTTGACGAAAGCAACTTTAGTTCATACAAACGGCTGCTTGTCAATCATACTAGACATAGATTTGTTTAGCGGACTGTAAATGTTACAGGTCCAGGTCGAAGACCCATAGACAGATAAGGTATTGCTACCGGAAAGGCCTGTTAAAACAGGAGTAATAGACAGAGACGATCACACGTGTTTCTCCAGTCAGCCTTCCTTAATAGAATAAGGCATATTTATTTCAGCCTGAATTATTATTGTCTTTTTATCTCTTGCTTGTTCTTTTCTTTTTTTTTCAATAAATCAAAAATAACATAGTCACAATTCTTCTTTTCTCTTCATTACATCATCTCACAATTCACATCTTAGTTAACTGTTAAATTCAATTGCATCTGTTCACGAAAACATGAAAAAATACTGGGAGTGTCCCTTTAAGTGTCTGTCATATAGACAGTAGTGCACAATGCCATAAATATCTTATCATAGGCCTGTAACATACAAACATACTTGGCTGGTATGTTTGTGCATGACTAAGTTCAATTTATGGCTCTGGAAAAACGTTTTTATCTGAACTGCTTAAAGTGCATTAAAATAAAGAAACACATTTTACATTCAAAATACTGTCATCAAAAATCGTTTTTAACACTTCTTCAATTAATTAATTAATTAATTCAAAGAATGTTCTGGAACCCAAAAACGAGGTCTGCACTTACACAGACAGAGGTGGGGAACCACCATTTTAGGCAGCAGCAAACTAAACAGAACATAAATGGACTGGACCTGGTCACAAAGTCACTCAAATCAACACATTAGCTTCACAAAAATCGATCCCACAGGGAAACAATAACTTTAGCAACAACTGTAGGCAGTTTAAGACACTTTGGTCATGTACAAACCTGTTAAAACAGGAGTAATAGACAGAGACGATCACACGTGTTTCTCCAGTCAGCCTTCCTTAATAGAATGAGGAAGTACTCAGTCCGTCCAGCAGGTGGTCTCTGAGAGAGCTGTGAATCGTCTTACTGCCCACTAGTGGTGGCACACTAGGATTGTCCCACTGTTCCGTGTTTTTGAAAGAGCTTGAAAGTAATAATTGTCCATGTTGCTTCAAGCAGAAATGTACTCTTTTTACAGAAAATATAATCTTTCACAATAAAACAAAAATAAACAACAAAAAATGTGACCATACATTTTGTGTGCGTCACACGCTCCCTGACAAAAGAAAAGTGGCTCCAGACATTCAACTCTTAAACTATTAAATTCAAAATATCAAAAATACCCAAAAGTAAGTGCAGGGTCAGTATCCAAACAAAAACAAAGAAATCAAAGGTAAGTGGGAGTGAGTGTTTGTGTCTGTGTATGTGTGTATGTTTCCTTCCATAGGTTCAAGGTAAGTAGTGTATACAGGTAGGTTTGTGTAAATGTAGGTATTTGAGGTTTGCGTTTGTTAATCAGTAAACAAAGCGTGGTACACTGTATGGCATGGTCGAGGGGTAAGGAAGCATATGATATGGTAAGGGATATGGCAGTGTGTTGAAGGGGGTGTGATATGTCATGGGATGTGGCCCAATGTTCCAGAATGGCATGGTTGGTGTCTCATAAGCACCCACTGTGTTGACCATGGGTCGGGATTGGTAGGAGGGCTGGCCCAATGAGTCGTAGGTGAACATCTGGGTAGGCCTTCTGTCACGAGTGGACCTCCGTGGTTGTGGACTACTGGGTTGCTCACAGGTGAGTTGCACAGGGATTATCTGAGGTTCTTCTGGCTCTTCCCTTTGCCGGTGTGCATCTTCCTGTTCCATATCTGGTATTGCATCACCCGGTAACTGCTCCTCTTCTCTGTTCTCTCCCACAGGCATTTCCGCCCTCCTTTCCCGGATAGGATATCCTCTGGTTTCTCTTTCAGGTATCAGTGGTCTGGTTTGTTCAGTGTTCATTACACGTTCAGTGTGTCTCTGAGGTTCACTACTGGGCTGCGCTTGAGAATTCTCAAGTTCTCTCCTCATTGGCACCCTTAGCCAGTATGTTGGCCCCTCATCATCTGAATCTGAGGACTCACTGCTCAGTCTTCCTTCATTCTGTCTTCTTGGATCAGACTGTCTGCTCCTTGTTCTTGGCCTGGTCTGGGGTTCAGGTAGGTCTCTAGGTAAGTTTTTCTTCTTTCCAGGTTGTGGCTGCGGGGGTAAGTCTACAGGTAAGTCATTGACCACGTGGAGTAGGTTACGATGCAGTGTTCTGATCCTGTTTCCACCTGTTTCTGGCGTAACCCTGTAAACAGGTCCATCAGCAATTCTCTCTTTCACAATATGAACTGTGTTCTCCCAGTACGACCTCAATTTACCGGGTCCTCCTCTCTCACTCAGATTCCGCACAAGGACACGGTCACCTGGTTCAAGGACAACGCCCTTCATGTGGCGGTCATAGTATTTCTTTCCCCGAGCGCTTGACTGTTGACTATTCTCAGAGGCCAGTCGGTAAGCTTCTTTCATCCTTTGAGCCCACTTCTCAGCATAGCCTCTTGGAGAGGTGGCTTCCTCTTCAGTCGCCAGGCCAAATATCATGTCCACAGGCAGGCGTGGATGACGTCCAAACATCAGGTAGAAAGGTGAAAACCCTGTTGCCTCATGCCTGGTGCAATTATAAGCGTGTACGACCTGCGGCAAGTGGTCTCTCCATCTCTCCTTCTCCTTTTCTCCAAGGGTTCTGAGCATTTGGAGTATGGTCCTGTTGAATCTTTCCGCTGGATTACCCTGAGGATGGTAGGGTGTGGTCCTGGAATGACCAACTCCACTGAGTTGTTGCAGGGTCTTGAAGAGTTCATTCTCAAATTCGCGACCAAGGTCATGGTGCAGTTTAAACGGGTAAGAGAATCGTGGGATAAAATCCTCAAAGAGTTTCTCTGCAGCAGTCTTTCCAGATTTATTCCGGGTGGCGTAGGCTTGAGCGTACCGTGTAAAATGGTCCACAACGACCAGAATGTATTCAAAGCCTCCCTTGCTTGGCTCCAAGTGAAGGTAGTCGATGGAAACTAACTCTAGGGGAGTGGTGGAGGTAATACATCGCATTGGCGCTCTGATATGGGAAACCGGCTTCTTCTGCTTTATGCAGGGACACTTCCTGGTGACATAAGCTTCAACATCTTGCTTCATGTATGGCCAATAGAACCGGTCCCTGGCTAGGCCCAAGACCCTTTCTGTTCCCATGTGGCCCATGTCATCGTGGAGATGTCGTAACACCAGAGGTCGGTACTGGTCAGGCAAGACGAGCTGTCTCCTCTGGCTTGTTTTCCGATACAGCAAATCATCTTCCAGATGAAGTTTCTCCCATTGGTGTAGCAGCTTTGTTGCAAGACCACTGACTCCTTTCCTCATGTCACCTGTCAGTGTGTTGGTAGTCTCTTTCAGCTTGATGACTTGACTGATGGCAGGGTCATCTCGTTGCGATTTAACAAGCTCATCAAGGGGGATGGTTGGGAGCAGCCCTGATGGCTGTGGGACTGAGCTATCTTGCGACAGGTTCAGGACAGCGACATATGCAACATCATTCTGCTTAGCAGCTTGACTGCCTTCCCATATTGCCAAAATGGTGTCTCTGGACAGCTCCTCTGTGCATGAGTCGACGTAGTTGTCAATGTCTAGTGGCAGCCTAGACAAAGTATCTGCATCTACATTAACCTTCCCCGGGCGGTACTTGACTTCAAACCGGAAGTCCGCCAGCTCGCCGACCCATCGATGGCCGACAGCGTTGAGCTTAGCAGTGCTTAACACGTAGGTCAATGGGTTGTTATCTGTGTACACCACGAAGTGGGGTGCATAGAAGAGGTAGTCTCTGAACTTTTCGCATACGGACCACTTTAAAGCCAGGAATTCAAGTTTCCCTGAATGAAGGTTGTAATTCCGCTCTGCAGGCGTCAGCGTCCTGGACCCGTATGCAATGACTCTGAGCTTTCCTCCCTGGCGCTGGTAGAGCACTGCACCTAGACCTTGTTGCGACGCGTCTGTGTGCAACTCATAAGGGAGTTCAAAATCCGGGTACGCTAGCACTGGTGGATTGGAGAGGATGTGAATGAGTTGGTTGAGGGTCCTTTGGTGCTCTTCAGTCCACTGTACTGGGGTTCTAGATGACAGCTGGGCGCCTTTACCCTTTTTCTGTCTGGGCTGAGAAACAGGGGTGACAGGGTTTTTGGACTGCAAGAGGTCATACATCGGCTTGGCGATTCTAGAAAAATCTTGAATGTAAGTCCTGTAGTAGCTCAAGAACCCTAGCAGTTTACGGACTCCTCCGACAGTGTTTGGAGTTTTACTGCTCAGGGCCTGGATGGCCTCAAGATCCTTGGGGTCTAGCCGCACTCCGTCAGCCGAGATCAGCTTTCCGACGTAACGGACCTCTTTTCTGAAGAGCTCACACTTGGTTGGCCTGAGCTTTACGCCGTGGCGTTGGAGAGCCCTCAGCACCTGTCTCAGTGACTCAACGTGATCTTCAAAGGTCTTGCTGTAACAGAGGACGTCGTCCAAGTATGGGATGCAACATTCGTCTCGCAGGGAGTCCAGCATTTCCTCCATGCTTCTTTGAAAAGCCGCTGGAGCGTTTGAAAGCCCAAAGGGGATGCGCACCCACTCGTACAAGCCCCATGGAGTGATAAAGGCTGTCATATGTCGTGACCCCTCAGCAATGAAGCCTTGGTGATAAGCTTTTCCCTGATCCAAAATCGAGAACAGGTTGTACCCACCCAGCGTGTCAATGAGATCTTGAATACGGGGAAGTGGGTGTCTATCTGGGACTGTCTTTTGGTTCAGGAGCCTGTAATCAATACATAGCCGCAGGCTTCCATCCTTCTTGCGGACACAAACCACTGGGGCAGAGTATGGAGATTTGGACTTTACAATCCATTTCTTCGCCAGTAAGTCTTGGATGTACTCCTTAACTTCCTTGTACAGTGGTTTGGGAACTGCTGCATAGCTTCTCTGTACTGGGATGTCATCCTTCAGGGTGATGCCCATTTGGAGGCTTGGGATGCACCCCATGTCATTTTCATCTTGAGCAAACGCACGTGACTCCTCATAGAGCATTTGTTTTGCTGTTGCTTGATGCTCGTCGCTTAGATGACTAAGGTCGATAGGGGGAGACCACAGCATGGATGGTTGCTCCTTTTGGTGACTGTTATCCTCATAGATAGGGACAGGTGAGTCCACCTTGTTGATCTCGACTCTGTCCATCTGATCCGTCTCCACTATCTTGTCGATCGACTGGATACTGCCCAACGTTGTGAAGTTGTTCAGTGACACATTGTGTTGGGTGTGGTTACCCACCGGAATCTCAATATAGGGCTGCCTGACGTGATGGACTTCGACCAAGCCATCACCAATATCCAGCTCCTCCAGTCTCAGGTCTGGATGGTTGACCTCGAACAGAGCAACAGAGGAGGTGAATTCAGCAGGCACTCTGCACTTGACGCGGGCAACTTGGCCTGGGCGGACAGTGATGTCTTGACGGCCAACTCTCACTACAGTATGATGCTGGTTGGATTCTTTGGTCTGTATCAGGTTCACAATTGTCTCTGCTTGATCATTTTCCAGCTGCATGGCCTCTCTCAGCAACTTTCCAATAACAGCAACAACTTCTATGTCACCCTCCTGTCCTAGGATGAGCTCTTGAATGACGTTGAAGCCCAATATCGGTGTCACAAGGCTTACACGGCTGACCAGGAAGGGTACTCTGATGGCGAGATTTGGATCATCGTTGCCGGGTAGGTTAAAGGTGAGTTCCACCCATCCATCATATGGGATCTGTCCTCCATTGGCTGCGGTGAGATCCAATCCTCTGTTTCCTATGAGTTCACTGAGAGGGCGCACTTCTTGTTGAGGTAGGTATTTGTGTTTCCATGGCTTGTCGATAATACTGACTTGGGCCCCAGAGTCTAGCAGAACATTCACAGTATATCCATTTAGACTGCATTTCAATAAGCATTTCTTCCCAATTAACTTAGCTACTCTCTGTGAAGGGGTCTTATCATTGGCCGATGAGTGGGAAGGGGTGGCAAGATGGTGATTGACATGCACAGGTGCTGGTTTGGTACTGTCTGGATGGGACTGAAAGTTGGTGCCGGTCACAGGTGGTCCCAGTGCTGCGACCGGGGGGAGTTTCCCGACGGCTTAGGTCTCTTTAGGCACCCGACAGCACGGTGTCCCTCTTCTCCACAAGCGAAACAGTGTTTGCAGTTGGGACGGCCATCTGCAACACAGTTAGGGCAGCCATATGGTCTCTCTTTCTTAACATGTCGACTTTGACTTTGTTTATTGGAGCACTCGCAGGTGGACTCGGGCTGAGGCTTCGGTGTTGACGTCTTTGCTTCAGTTTTTGACTGTAGTGAGGATACGACTTCAGCCAGAGCCTGTACTTGAGCGCTTAGCTGCTGGATAAGGTCATCCTTGGCCTTCGTGTCAGAGCCAGGCTTTGTTTCGGTCACCTCACTTGTGGTGACTTCACTACTGTGGGCTTGAGCTGTCTTGGGGCGAGCGCTACGTCCCAAACGTCGCTTCCTCTCACTTTCTTCACTCGTGGTTTTGATGACTTGTCTTAGGAGTGCATCGTCTGTGACTGCAGGGTCTGATAGGAGGGGCTTTAACTCCCGTCTGAGGTCATCATGCTTCTCATTCAGGCCCTGATAGACCGTGCGAAGGAAGACATTCTGTGCCGTTTGTGCTTCGTACTTGATTTCAGAGTCTGTCTGCTTTGACCTGAAGATCACTTTTTGTTTGAGCCCCATCATCCTGTAGAGAAACTGCTGTGGCGTTTCCTGCTCATTTTGTTTGGCACTTATTAGTTCCTGGAACAGCTCAGTGCTGCTCTTCTCTCCGAAGTGGGATTGGAGGAAGCTCTTCAGCTCGGCTATGGTCATGTCATCCTTGCTGGAGAGCATATCCTTGAAGTTCCCAGGCTTTATAATGCGAAACACTGCTCGTATGATTTCACCCTCAGTGTGCATTTCCCTCAGTCCTTGATCAATCTGCTTGCTGATATTGCTGTACGTTATATCAGATGCACTATCGCCAATCTGCCCACCATGTACCTTGAATTCCTTCTTCTGGAGAAATGGGAGGTCTTTAAGGGCAATCATGCTTTCAGTACGGTGAGTGGGATGTTGTTCAGGATTAGGATGGGGGAATGGTATGACAGGTGAACTGTGAGAATGGGGAGTGTGTTGTCTATCAGTTGTGGTGTGTGAACTGCGGGCCTGGTGAGAATCAGTGGGCTGGGTATTGGTAGTGGTGTATGGACTGGCATGTGTGAACTGGTGTGAATGTGTCGGGTGAGTGTTAGTTAAGGTGTATGGAGGATTGTGTGTAGACTGGTGAGAAGTAGAGGGTGGAGTGGTTGGTAAGGTGTGTGAAGCAGGTGAACCCTGTTTAACCCGTTGGCGCAAATCATCATAAGTAGACATTAGCTTGCTTATTTGCAATTCAAGGGCCTCTGTTTGAGAAACTACATCAACTGGGTCAGTGTCGGAGTGTGCATCTGTGACACATGTGGTAACATGTGTGTTAGTGTGCACATTAACATCAGAAACATCATCCGCTAAAACAACAGGTACATCAACATCTGCTGTGGCAGCATCACTCTTACTTTGTAAAGCAATAAGTTCAATAACTTTTAGCAAATCACTTAACTTTGACACGCCAGAGTCATCTGACTCTAGCAGATCGGTACTCTCCATGTAGGCACACACAAAATCAAAACAACCCTCTTCATCCTGTTTGACCAACTTAGCTTGAGCAGGTTCTTCTGAGACCAACGTGGCAAGCTTTAGCAGTTCCTCTGATGAAAGGTTGAACAGTTTCTTCTTTATGGTCCAAGTCAGCTTCTTCCTCTCGTTGTCTGCCATTGCGAACATCAATCAGACACCCTCAGCTCGTGAAGTCCTCGCTCTGGCAACAGTCAGACGCCCTCGACTCTCACAGCTCCTCACTCTGATGATGCAGCACCTTGGCCCACAGGTTCAGGAATCACTAGACCGGCGTCCTACTCCGACCACCAGGTGGCGCCGATCCCGGACGAGCCCCCACAAATCTGTTACAGGTCCAGGTCGAAGACCCATAGACAGATAAGGTATTGCTACCGGAAAGGCCTGTTAAAACAGGAGTAATAGACAGAGACGATCACACGTGTTTCTCCAGTCAGCCTTCCTTAATAGAATAAGGCATATTTATTTCAGCCTGAATTATTATTGTCTTTTTATCTCTTGCTTGTTCTTTTCTTTTTTTTTCAATAAATCAAAAATAACATAGTCACAATTCTTCTTTTCTCTTCATTACATCATCTCACAATTCACATCTTAGTTAACTGTTAAATTCAATTGCATCTGTTCACGAAAACATGAAAAAATACTGGGAGTGTCCCTTTAAGTGTCTGTCATATAGACAGTAGTGCACAATGCCATAAATATCTTATCATAGGCCTGTAACATACAAACATACTTGGCTGGTATGTTTGTGCATGACTAAGTTCAATTTATGGCTCTGGAAAAACGTTTTTATCTGAACTGCTTAAAGTGCATTAAAATAAAGAAACACATTTTACATTCAAAATACTGTCATCAAAAATCGTTTTTAACACTTCTTCAATTAATTAATTAATTAATTCAAAGAATGTTCTGGAACCCAAAAACGAGGTCTGCACTTACACAGACAGAGGTGGGGAACCACCATTTTAGGCAGCAGCAAACTAAACAGAACATAAATGGACTGGACCTGGTCACAAAGTCACTCAAATCAACACATTAGCTTCACAAAAATCGATCCCACAGGGAAACAATAACTTTAGCAACAACTGTAGGCAGTTTAAGACACTTTGGTCATGTACAAACCTGTTAAAACAGGAGTAATAGACAGAGACGATCACACGTGTTTCTCCAGTCAGCCTTCCTTAATAGAATGAGGAAGTACTCAGTCCGTCCAGCAGGTGGTCTCTGAGAGAGCTGTGAATCGTCTTACTGCCCACTAGTGGTGGCACACTAGGATTGTCCCACTGTTCCGTGTTTTTGAAAGAGCTTGAAAGTAATAATTGTCCATGTTGCTTCAAGCAGAAATGTACTCTTTTTACAGAAAATATAATCTTTCACAATAAAACAAAAATAAACAACAAAAAATGTGACCATACATTTTGTGTGCGTCACATAAACATGTTTATTTCTGCTCCAAAGTTGGAAGTTTTAACTTTTACAGCCTCTAGTGGTCAGTGGAGGAACTGCAACCGATCTTATTTCCATGCTAGTGTTGCTACCGCCACACATGGAAGAAACTGATATTACACTAACTCTCAAAACACTGATTTCTACTCTTTCTCTTGCTGTTTCTAGCTTATTATGGGATATTTTAACCTCCAACCTGACGCTCCTTTAAATCAAAACGACTAACGCTGCTGATGACAGCAGAATAAATGTGACAGGTTTTACCGTCAACGTCGGGGTCACAAAGAGATTTCAGCGAGTTTTACCGCCGTCCTCTCCCCGACCGTTATCAGTAAAGCAGTAAATGCAGATTCAAGTCCAACAGTTTCATTTCAAGTGAGGCGAAAATAAAGCAATAACATCCACAAACCGTCCAATGACCCACAAACACGAATAATGTAGCCGTCGGACGACTGCGGAGGGAAACGAGCTCCTAGTTAAATCCACATATTTACACGGTTAATATTCTCTGTCCTGCTCAAGTAAACAAACTAATACATGAAAAATGTTTTGTAGGCTTAAATGAATAAAAACGGATGTTTCTTAACGAGGGAAATGAGGCTGATGAGCAAAAAATAAATCATTCACTCTCTTGGCAACGGAAAAAAGAAGGAGAATCTTTTGTTATTTAAATTTTGCATGCCGTCTCCACTCTTTCTGTCTTGTGATTTATAATAACAGTAAAATATTCATAGATGACAAAGAGGCGTCTGTTTGTGATCGCTGGTTGGGGGGGGGGAGCTTTAATCACGACTTCCTAACTGCTTCCTCTCACGACACGTCGCAGGCACAAGCAGAAGCAGCTCCGACGCGTCGCTAATGGAGGAAGCAGCGGGAACGAGCCCGGGCTCCACGTTTACCGCCGCTCTCAGCCGAGTCACTGGCTTGAATAATTGTTTGAGTGTCAGACTCGTTTACATATTGAGTGCATTCCTCAGGGACGTGGAAAAAAATGTTAAAAACAGCACGTGTGGGCGGGCAATTTAAGCTAAAAGCCGCGGCGCCGTCCCTCGCATGCGCAATTAGCTCCTTTTAGAGCCCGAGCAAACCGTCCAGCCGTCACGGCTGCTGCAGGAGCAGGAGACGTGCGCACCTGAACCTCCGTCAGCGCACCTGAACCTCCGTCAGTGCACCTGAACCTCCACCTGAACCTCCGTCAGCACACCTGAACCTCCGTCAGTGCACCTGAACCTCCATCAGCACACCTGAACCTCCGTCAGCACACCTGGACCTCCGTCAGCACACCTGAACCTCCGTCAGTGCACCTGGACCTCCGTCAGCGCACCTGAACCTCCATCAGCACACCTGGACCTCCGTCAGCGCACCTGAACCTCCATCAGCACACCTGGACCTCCGCCAGCGCACCTGGACCTCCGTCAGTGCACCTGGACCTCCGTCAGTGCACCTGGACCTCCGTCAGTGCACCTGAACCTCCGCCAGCGCACCTGTACCTCCGTCAGCGCACCTGTACCTCCGTCAGCGCACCTGAACCTCCGTCAGTGCACCTGGACCTCCGTCAGTGCACCTGAACCTCCGCCAGCACACCTGAACCTCCGCCAGCGCACCTGGACCACTTTTTTCTCAACATTTCGACTTTTTTCTCGACATTTCAACTTTTTTCTCGAAATTTAGATTTTTTTCTCAACATTTCGACTTTTTTCTCGAAATTTTGATTTTTTTCTCAACATTTCGACTTTTTTCTCGACATTTCGACTCTGTTTTTCAAAATGCATAATGAAAAAAAAAATCTTCCCCCCGTTATAACTAATGTAGATAAACGCTTATACAAGACTTTTCATTTTTTCCAGACATATTTGTTTTTTGTGTTTTCTGAACCTCCGTCAGCTGAACCTCCGTCACCTGAACCTCCGTCTGACACTGAAACAACTAACCCTAACCCTAACCCTTTTCCACCAAACCGGTTCCAGGCAAGTTCTGGTCCAGTGCTGGTTCTGGTTCAACTAGGAACCAGCTGAGAAAAGGTTTGTTTTTCCACAGCTCGGGTGCTAAGGGGAGCCACGTCATTACGTCTCTGCAAACATCAGTTACGTTGCTGCGTTTGTGTGAAAGTTGCCAGGACTAGAACCGAAACCAGCACTAGAGCTGAAACCAGGAAACCAGGACCAGGACTCGCCGTGACCCGGGTTCCACCTGCTGTCTGACCAGTAAATAGTCAGGACGATCAATCAGTCAGACGGATCAATATTTACGCACGTCACCCTTCCATCGATAAACGGAGCAAAAATGGGACCAAAAGGAAAGAGTTACAGCTCTGATTCTAACGTTTGGTCTTTTATCTCCGGGAGATTCTCACAACATTTGTTTCAAATGTCAGCAAATACGATGTAATCTGTGGAAGCTGGTGGAGCCGCCGTCTCCATGGAGACGGCGTCATCAGAGCACGTCCAATCATCCTGGACTTCCTTCAACTAAATATCTCAAAAACAAAGAACGTGCATGTGGACTTCAGGAGACTCACCAATGACAAGGAACAACTCAGCATCAACGGTCCGGCAGTGGAATGTGTGGATTATAGACATTATTATAGACAGAAAACTGTCTTTTGTAGAAAACTGTACGGCCGTCTATAAAAAGACAAACCAACATCTCCACTGCTTCAGGAAGCCGTCATCTTTTCACGCTGATAAAAAGCTGCTCACCATGTTCTATAGATGTTTTATTGAATCTATAATCTCTTTCAGCTTAGTGTCCTGTCCTGTCTCATCCACTACACGGCCAATTCCACTATCCCTAGGTGTAAAATGCCTTTGTGCAAAACTAAAAAGGTATAAGTGTATTCCTTCAAATTCAGATATTCATTCTTATGCCACAAGGTACAAAGATGATTTTAATTTACCGTTTTGTAGAATATGTAAACATCAATCTTTCCCCCACTTGTGGAATTCACTCAATAAATCTCTTAAATCATCACCATCCTTGCCAATAATCAAAAAACATTTAAAGAACTTTCTTATTGTTTAATCTTTGTAGTGTTTATCATTTTATCTGAGTTACATTTTCTTTTGTTTTTTTTACTCCCCTTTGTGTAGCTTTTGTTTAGTTTTTTATTCATATATGTAAAGGATTCTATAGAAGCCACCAGGCTTCTTCCTTTCCTTGCATGTTATTTCAACGTTTTTACATTTATTGTTCAATTTGTCTTATATTGCTAAAGAAAAAATAAATAAAATAAAAACTAAACTAAACTCAGCTATTAATGACGTTAATAGGACATGATTTCCCATCATCTCAGTGGCGCCACCGAGGGGGGGCCAGGGGTGGCCACGGCCCCCCTACAAATTTGCTGGCCCCCCCACTGGCCTCAATAAAAAAAAAACAACACTTGCCGGTCAAATAGATTCTATCGTCAGTTATGTTTCATAGTTTCATCCCAAATCATTTAGGCCAAATGCATACAGTATCAGTAGGCGTTTCTCTAAGTATTTCTGAGTCTGTAAACTACAACAGTATAATAAAATCCTGTAATGATGGCTTTTAGTTTTGGTTCCACCCCAAGAATTTAAGTGGCCCCCTCTGGCCCCCCCAATGAAACATTCATAGGGATTTTCCTGTCACTGTCACTGTACTGTATGGTGTTGTTGTAAGTTTCTACTTATTACCTGCAAACAAATCTACCTGCCGCATGAGGCTCTTTAGCGCCGCCCTAGTGGCTCCCTGGAGCTTTTTCAAAAATGTTTGAGCTTTTTTTTCCTTTTTTTTTCTTTTTTTCTTCTTTTTTTCCTTTTTTTCTATTTTTCAAATTTTTTCTCTTTTTTTCTTTTTTCTCTATTTTCTTCTTTTTTCCTTTTTCTTCTTTTCTTTTCCTCTTTTCTTTTTTTCTTCTTTTTTCCTTTACTTTTTAATCTCGTGATTTCGACTTTTTTCTCAACATTTCGACTTTTTTCATCCGGCCATCCCTATGAAACATTTTTGGCCCCTGTTCCATCTAGGCATTTGTTTTGTTTTTCTGTCAATGTTTTGTTATTCTCCTGATTTTCTTGTGTCACTGTCACTGTACTGTGTGGTTGTTGTAAGTTTCTACTTTTTACCTGCAAACAAATCAACCTTCGGTTATCGGGGGGCTAAGAGCTGAGACCCGTCGCTACAATAACTAACAGAAGGAGGTTTCCTCTAAATCTGCTTAGTAAAATCTTCATGGTAAAGCTATTTATTTTCACTATCCCCTCCTCCAAGACCCCCCCCCCTCGACGGGCTCATAACTTCACTTATTGTATTGTTTTCTTCGTGTCTTTAAAAACTAGCTGCCCTTAAAGTGACACCAGCGTGATGGGAGTTAAATCCTTCTATGTAAAACTGGAAATAATCAACAACGAAAACGTTCAAACATGGAAAAATCTGCTAAATGCAGAAAAAAACCCAGCAGATTCATTCAATTCATCAGCGGATCAGAGGAAGCGGATTATCGCCGCTAATCACGTTTCCTTCTTTGTGCAGATCCTCAGATTTGCTTGAGTTGCATCTTTTCACTGGAGGCGTGTTCAGATCGTATTGGCTAATTAGAGCCGAGAAAAACCCAGAAAAGGGTCTGAAATCAGTTTTCTGGCCTTTCTGAAGAGTAGTTTATCTCTGTTTTTCCTTGAATTAGAACGTTGTGTTGCAGAACAGAACAGCCGGAACAACGAGGCCTGAAACCTGCTGGACCGGCCGCCCTTAACCCTGGTGCTGTCTTAGGGTCAAGGAAGGAGGAAGGGAGGGAAGAAAGAAGGAAGGAAGGAAGGAAGGAAGGAAGGAAGGAAGGAAGGAAGGAAGGAAGGAAGGAAGGAAGGAAGGAAGGAAGGAAGGAAAGAAGGAAGGAAGGAAGGAAGGAAGGAAGGAAGGAAGGAAGGAAGGAAGGAAGGAAGGAAGGAAGGAAGGAAGGAGGAAGGAAGGAAGGAAGGAAGGAAGGAAGGAAGGAAGGAAGGAAGGAAGGAAGGAAGGAAGGAAGGAAGGAAGGGAGAAAAGAAGGAGGAAGGAAAGAAGGAAGGAAGGAAGGAAGGAAGGAAGGAAGGAAGGAAGGAAGGAAGGAAGGAAGGAAGGAAGGAAGGAAGGAAGGAAGGAAGGAAGGAAGGAAGGAAAGAAGGAAGGAAGGAAGGAAGGAAGGAAGGAAGGAAGGAAGGAAGGGAGAAAAGAAGGAGGAAGGAAAGAAGGAAGGAAGGAAGGAAGGAAGGAAGGAAGGAAGGAAGGGAGGAAGGGAGAAAAGAAGGAAAGAAGGGAGAAAAGAAGGGAGGAAGGGAGGAAAGAAGGGAGGAAGGAAGGAAAGAAGGAAGGAAGGAAGGAAAGAAGGGAGGAAAGAAGGAAGGAAGAAAAGTAGGAAGGAAGGAAGGAAGGAAGGAAGGAAGGAAGGAAGGAAGGAAGGAAGGAAGGAAGGAGGAAGGAAGGAAGGAGGAAGGAAGGGAGAAAAGAAGGAAAGAAGGAAAGAAGGGGAAAAAGAAGGAAAGATGGGAGGAAGGAAAAAAGGGA
>NC_084596.1:8826185-8868685 GCF_033807715.1 Cololabis saira | reverse complement strand
ACATTAGTCCTCACATAACATGTTTCAAACATCTTCAAACAACAAACGTCTGTTCATAGAGAGGAATTCCTGGAGAGAGAAATGATCAAACTCGGTGTTTTGTACAACATCGCCCCCTGGTGGCCGTCAGGAGTAAGTCCTCACCAGAGCTCTGACGTCACGGTCCCGAACCTGCTGGACGAACCTGATCATCATGAGTGTGGAATTCTTCAATTGATGAAGTCAGAAGTACAAGAGAAGGATCTCTCCCTTCTTGTTGACGGTATAGATATTAGAAATAAAAAGCACTAATAAACACATAAGAAACTACGTCTACAGTAAAAGGAAAATAACCCAAGAGGGACATTTGTTTGGAACTCCCATTTTTCTGACATTCAATGGAAAACAGCGTGGCTCCTTCCCTATAAATTTGCAATCTCATTAAACACATTAAAATGAGTCCAATATAAAATTGTACATCATATTTACCCCAACAACCAACTTATATCCAAATGTGTAGACATTGATAGCAGACGTGTATTTTGTAAACATGACGAAGAGACCATCATACATTTGTTTTATGAATGTGAACATACTTTACGTTTCTGGAAAGAATTTGAAGAATTTTTTGACATACAAACTAATAATGTAATTAAATTAGAAGCTAAAGATATCTTACTATATTACGAAAACCAAAATTACAAAATTCCACAACTGGTCAACTTAATGATTCTTGTTTCTAAGTTTCACATTCATAAGGCAAAACTCTCCAAATCCTGTCCATCCTTAGTTCCCTTTAAAGTTGATTTCAAAATGTATTTTGAGACAATACAATTGGTTAATAACAAGAAATGTAATACCACTGTCAAACTCATAAAAGAAATGTTTACTGATATCTGAATGTATTGCCTTCCTTTATTATTTAGTGTGATTGTTAATGTCACGAACTACTTGCACTTTAATATAGTTTTTTTTGTGAAGAGAACAATTTTATTGTTTTTGGACTATGATGACGCCTATATATGTTTGTGTTTTATATTATTGAATCATTTATTTTAATGTTATTGTATTTTCTGGTTTTGGAATAAAGTTTCATACAAAAAAAAACGGATGATCATGAGTGTCGTCAGACTCACGGCTGTGACGTCAATGTTGTGAAACAGTGGCTTTTCCCTTCTCCATCTGCTGCATCTTCCTCTTTCACCACATCTTGAAATCATTTCTTGGGGGTTTCCCCCGTCACGTCCTCCCTGACATCTCTGTCATCCATCTCCATCGTATTCAGTGTAGCGTTTGCACCGTCGACCTCGCCTCTCGTACTTAAATCTCTCAGACATCTAACCGCAGCCGTTCCTCTGATGGGCCTGTTTTCATCCATATCTAACGTCTCATCTTCACCTCCGTCTCCAACCTCAGAGGAGGTCGTTGCTACTTTTCCATCAGCATGCATGTGCAGAGGGGGGGGGGGGGGGGGGTGCGGGGTGGGTGGAGGATGCTCAAAGTGCCTTCTGTCAAAGGCCGTTTTTTTTTCAAAGGCCTTTAAAAAAAAGATTTCCATTTTCAAGTGTGGATTTATCGTGTCAATCGTTCACCAATATCATCTAACAATTAACCCTTGTACTGTCTTCGGGTCAAAATGACCTAATTCTCCTTCTTTCTTTCCTCCTGCTCTCTCCTTCCTTCTCCCCTTCCTTCTTTTCTCCCTTCCTTCCATCCTTCCTTCCTTCCTTCCTTCCTTCCTTCCTTCCTTCCTTCCTTCCTTCCTTCCTTCCTTCCTTCCTTCCTTCCTTCCTTCCTTCTCCCCTTCCTCTTTTCTCCCTTCCTTCCTTCCTTCCTTCCTTCCTTCCTTCCTTCCTTCCTTCCTTCCTTCCTTCCTTCCTTCCTTCCTTCCTTCCTTCCTTCCTTCCTTCCTTCCTTCCTTCCTTCCTTCTTTTCATTCTCCGTTCCTTCCTTCCTTCCATCTTCCTTCCTTCCTCCCTTCCTTCCTTCCTTCCTTCCTTCCTTCCTTCCTTCCTTCCTTCCTTCCTTCCTTCCTTCCTTCCTTCCTTCCTTCCTTCCTTCCTTCCTTCCTTCCTTCCTTCCTTCCTTCCTTCCTTCCTTCCTTCCTTCCTTCCTTCCTTCCTTCCTTCCTTCTTTTCATTCTCCGTTCCTTCCTTGTTTCCTCTCTTCTTCTCTTCCTCCCTCCTTGACCCAAAGACAGCACAAGGGTTAATAATCACTTTGCCTTACTACAGCAACAACAATGTTTTGCAGCTGCGCGACATGTGCTGTATATTGTTAGTGATTAGCAGCTATTAGCCGCTCGCTGACAGAGAGAGGGATAGAAATGCAGCTGCTCGTCTCTCTACGTCTTTTTGCCCACCGTTTTAGAGATCATGTGATTTTAATTTAAAGTCATTTAAATTAAGTTGCACGCACGTGCGTGGGCGCATGTTTTATGTGCATCAGATTTTTATTTTATTTATCAGGATATTTAATTGTGCAGACATGCCTCGTAAGGAGAGAGAGGGAAGAGGAGAGGAGTGAGGAGCTAAAGGCAGTGGAGGAAGCACATGTACCAGTTATTTATGTTGTATATGATATGTATATTGTCATTTCTTTGGTTTTGATTAGTGGGTATCCAGACTTATTATAGTTTTGTATTTTTTCATTAGTTTCAGTATTAGTTAGGGCCGAGCACTTACAGTGCGAAAGCCCTATTGTATCTGTAGGAATTTTTTTTTTCTTTCTTTCTTTTTTTGATTTTTCCCACGAAATGAGGGCCTTTTTCCCCCTAAACGTTCCCCAAAAGTCACCAAATTTTGCATGCAAGCCAAACCTGGCGAAAAATTTGATATTTCATGGTTTGCATTAATGGGCGTGGCCTAACGGCTCAACAGCGCCCCCTAGAAAACTTTGTGCCTCAAGCCCCACAATACGGTTTGACGTACATGCACGAAAATCGGTACACACCTGTATCATGTCGCAACTTAAAGAAAAGTCTCTTGGCGCCATGGCCGAAACCGAACAGGAAGTCGGCCATTTTGAATTAATCGTGTAATTTTTCCGCAATTTATGCCATTCCTTCGGCAGTTAATACAGCCTGAACCGTAACGTGCACCCAGGTGTGTTGTACATCAAAATGTGCATCTCTATCCTGCGACACCACGCATTACTTTTCTCAGTCAAAAGCGTTACCGTGGCGACGCTAGACGCCAAAAAGCGCGCCCCCCCCTTCGTCTGATTGGTCCATAATTGATAGTTCCTACTTTCTGCCATAACTTTTGAATGGTTTGACATAAAGAGTCGTGGGTGGTGTCATCGGACTCGGTTTTGAGTCCTTGAACAAAATTGGTGCAAATTAGCCCTGCCCCTTCTTCTGATTGGTCGATATTTGATAGTCCCTACTTTCGGCCATAACTTTTGAATGGTTTTCAGCATCTGCTAAATGTCCAGGCCTGAAGAATCTACATGCAAGTCATACAAGCTTCTACTGCAGCCTGAACGTGCACAAGGATGCGAGGGCCCGTTCATCGCTGCTTGCAGCTTTAATTTTAGTTTGTTATTATAATAGGGGGTATTTGTCGTGGGTAAAGTTTAAAAAGTTCAGAGCAGGTATTAAGCCTGAATTAAGGTTCTGCGTTAAACCAACACAGAGCCTACACCGTTGCCGCCGTGACGCCATCGTGAACCGTTCGGATTTCTCCGTCACTCCATTTCGCCGCAGTGCAAAACCCCCCCAGAGCGCTAGTTGATACTTTGTTTAGCTTCTGGCTTTTCCGGTCACAGTGAAACAAAGAGATAAGGACAACTATTGTGCAAAAAAAAAACAAAACAACCCCAAAAAAAAAAAAAAATGAAAATCACACACACACACGAAGAAAAGAGCAATGAAAGTTCACGACTGCTTCACGAACCGGAACCGGAAATGCGTTGCTACCAAGCAAACCAATCACAGCCCTCTCGGTCGGTGTTGGGTCTGCGTTGCCTCGATGCGTAGTTACATTTTTTGGGAGGTGACGTCAGGCTACGTAGGCTACGGAGAGACTCCCGCGTAGCCGCGCACCCTACGGCGTAGGCTTAACGCAGAACCATAATTCAGCCTTTACAATACAAAACACAACAGCGTTTTGTATTGTAATATTACAAAGTAACAAATGTAACAAAGTTATTGTCGGAACGTGTTAAAGTCGTGTTCAATGTGTCCCTTTTTACATTTCAGCACCTGCCCCTCCAAAGATTCAGATTCAGATTGCTTTTATTTGCCATTTGTGTTAAACACATAGGAATTTGTCACGGTGCTAACAGGTCTCTGCACGTCCCTGCATTCCAGACAGGGAGGTCGGACGAATTAAACGAAAAAAAAATACGAAATATCTATAAATAATAATAATATGAAAAATCATTTCAGTCTCAAAAGTGAGAATCAGTGTTCACCGTATTTGCAGAGAAGATTGAGGAGCTTTATTGTAGAAGCTTGTGCAGCTTTATCAATCAAATCCAGGGTGTTGTAGGATCAGGCCGAGGCCTGCAGGGGGCGCCCGTGTCCCCTCTGAAAACCGGCCTGGGTTCAGTGTCACATGTGTCTGGTGTTCAGGTTACTCTTCCTCTACCAAGAAGCAAGGCACTAAAGAGGGCTACGATGTATAGAGCAGTAACATATTGGAATAAGCTTCCACCACCTTTAACCATGATAAACAATAAAGCTAGATTCAAACATACATTAAGAAAAGCAGAACTTAGCAAGGAAGTCAGTTTGAGTTAGTTGGTTTATTCTGAAGTTTTTGGTTTATTCTGAAATTCTGAGTGTAAAATTGAATTTCTTTTTTTGTTTGGTTCTGGCTGGTTTCAACAATGTAAGGGTTGAATTCCATCACATCTCTACGGAAGAGTATTAGGGCCAGGCAGGAGAAAAATACAAATAATATTTTAGAGGAGGAAGATTTTTTTTTCATTATGCACTTCAAGAAAAAAGTCGAAATGTGGAGAAAAAAGTTGAAATGTCGAGATTAATGTTGAAGTACAATTTCAAGAAAAAAGTCGAAATGTCGAGAAAAAAGTCGAAATGTTTAGAAAAGTCGAAATTTTAAGAAAAAAGTCGAAATTTAGAGAATAAAGTCGAAATGTTGAGAAAAAAGTCCAAATGTCGAGAAAAAAAAGTCAAAATGTTGAGAAAAAAGTTGAAATTTCGTGAATAAAGTCGAAATGTTGAGAAAAAAGTCGAAATGTTGAAAAAAAGTCGAAATTTCGTGAATAAAGTCGAAATGTTGAGAAAAAAGTCGAAATGTTGAGAAAAAAGTCCAAATCTCGAGAAAAAAAAGTCGAAATGTTTAGAAAAGTCGAAATTTTAAGAAAAAAAGTCGAAATTTTAAGAAAAAAGTCGAAATGTCGAGAAAAAAGTCAAATTTCGTTAATAGAGTCGAAATGTTGAGAAAAAAGTAGAAATTCCGTGAATAAAGTCGAAATGTTGAGAAAAAAGTCCAAATGTTGAGAAAAAAAAGTCAAAATGTTGAAAAAAAAGTCGAAATTTCGTGAATAAAGTCGGAATGTTGAGAAAAAAGTCAAAATGTCGAGAAAAAAAAGTCAAAATGTCGAGAAAAAAAAGTCGAAATGTAAAGAAAAAAGGCGAAATTTCGACTTTATTCACGAAATTTCGACTTTTTTCTCAAAATTGTATTTCAACAATCTCGACATTTCGACTTTTTTCTCGACATTTGGTCTTTTTTCTCGAAGTGCACAATAAAAAAAAATCTTCCACTCTCAAATTTTATTTCTCTTGCCTGGCCCTAATACCTTTCCATCACATCTCAGATCATTTTTGTTTAGATTTAGTTATGTTTTAACTGTAAGGATTGTATTTTATTGTTTTATGTGTGCAATGCTGGACCCCAGGAAGAATAGTCTTCACTGCAGTGAGGGCCGTAATAAATAAATAATAAATAAGTGTTCTTCACAGAGACCTGAGAGGGGGTCGAGCGCTGCTCTGGTCGCCAGCGGAGGATGATTCCCACCGAAGCGCCAGCCGAGTGGAAACCAGGGGGGGGGGCTGCGGTTACACTTTCCCACGACTCTAAACCTTCCTGTGAAACATTACTGGTGAATCAAAGCGGCCGACCCCGCGGCGACCTCTCCAACCACGTGGAAGTGATTCTCCGTCAGCTGATCCAGGCTCCGGCCCGGGCTGGTGTTCCAGGTCCAGCCCCTCCCCTTCCCCCTGGACACGATGCTCAGGTGTGAACACGGCAGGTGGGTGTGAAGATCCTTCACACTGAGGCTTCATTTCACTCCGTGCAAACACAGAACCACCACGCCCTGGCCGCCCCCGCTGAGCCCTGAGCTAATATTGTGCTTGTGGGTGAGGAGGGTTTCACCCAGCCGACCAGGAGCTTTGCTAGGTCTCACCTTTGGGTTCATCCAGGAACTCGCTGCCACGTCGCCTCAGGCCACGTTTACACATAGCCGGGTATTTACAAAAACGGATATTTCCCCCTCTATGTTTTGAAAAATACCCTCGTTTACGCGAACCCGCATAAATACGCTGTTAAGGTGCTATGAGCATCCAAACCTGCAGGGGGCAGTGTAACGAGAAGCCAAAGTCATGCTAGCCAATCAGAATCCTGGAAAAAAACGTCAACAAATGACACGAGTGAAGCCTGAATAATATTGTTCCGCGTTAAATCGACGGCGTAGCCTACGTACTGTGCGCGTCGCCGCGTAACCTACGCCGTAGCTCTGCGTTGGTGTTACGCAGAGCCATAAATCAGCCTGGACTGCCAGTTACTTCCAAGACGGAACGAGAGTCTTTGGTTTGGAGTGACAGAGAAGTGGAGTTACTATTAAGTGTGACTTTAGAATTTAAAACAGGTAAAATACAAGAAAATATTTACGGTGGCCAAACAAATTCTAATCACAGGTCGCACAGATGATGCTGGTGACGTTTCTGTCGCATAATGTGACGTTCTGAAGCCTAAATCTCCGTTTCCCTCCGTTTACAAGCAAACGTGAAAACTGAGTTTTTGAAAATCTCCAATTTGGCCGGAGTTTTCAGAAATTATCGTTTTTGGTGACTTTGAGCTTCGTTTTCGTGTAAACGAACGGCCAAAACGCATGAAAACACCACTGTTTTTGCTACGTGTAAACGGGGCCTCAGACCTACGGTGGCCGAGACCCGCCATTGCTGAAAATAAAAGTATAAAAGTAACGCTGCAAACAGAAAATAACGCCGCTGCAAATAAAATAAACACTTAGCAAATAAAATAAACGCTGCAAATAAAATAAACCCCGCTGCAAATAAAATTAAAAAAAACGACGCAAATAAAAAAGCCACAACGGAAGTGAATTACCGGGGACTATTTTTGCCGATGCACCGGTGTTTTTATGTGCGAGGACAACGGTGTTGTTGTTTTTGTTTTTTTTATCATTAATAATAATGCCACGAATAATCTAAAGCGTGGGTAACAATAGTTATTTGGATGAATGTGAAGTTGAAACCGTGTGTGGTGGTCTGGGACTTCCCCTGTCACGTAAAAAACACCGGTGCATCAGCAAAAATATTCCCCGGTAATTCACTTCTGTTGTGGGTTTTTTATTTGCGTCGTTTTTAAAAAAATTTGCAGCGGCGTTTATTTTATTTGCAGCTGCGTTTATTTTATTTGCAGCTGCGTTTATTTTATTTGCAGCGGGGTTTCTTTATATTTGCAGCGGCGTTTGTTTTTATTTGCAGCGTCGGGTCTCGGCCACCGTACAGACCTCCATCCGTCTTCTGTGTGTCAGGCCGAGACTCAAAAACAGGACTCAGATGCAAGAGATATTAGATAACAACAGGCTTTTATTGAATTCATCGGAGACCTCGGACCGAGTGACAAACAAATGGCTGTAAACTAAACTAGACACTAAACTCTGACTATAGATGGAACAGTAAACACTTCAAGGGGAGGGAAAAATAACTAATAAAAAAAGAAACAAACACGAAACGCTCCGTATGGAGGAAAAACCTGCCTATATAAAATAATAACAAAAAGAAATCACTCTTAAAAGAGGAAAAAACAAGAACTATGAATCTAAGCTAGGATATAAGTTAATAAGCGAAAGATCACTCTTTAACGAGGAATAAACAAAGGGCTAAGAATCTAAGCTAAGATAAGAATTAACAAACAAAAAAATCACTCCTGAATGAGGAAAACGAAGGGCTATGAAATTTAGCCAAGGAAAAAATTACAAACAAAAAAAAAAATCACTGGTCACGAGGAACAAACGGGTTACTATGGCGATTACTAAGGCTGTGGACGTGGACCGGGGAAGAAGACACTCTGGCACAAGACAAGGGGAACACAGAGTACCGGTATTTAAACACATGGAGGGAAACAGGGGACAGGTGGAAACACTTAGGACAATCAGACTGAGACACGTGAGGAAGGACAGGGGACCTGAAAACCAGAGGAGAATTACTTTTCAAAATAAAACAGGAAGTGACAGGTTAAAAACAAACCCAAGACCAGACGACCACCCCGGTGTGACACTGAGTTTTCTAAATGACCTGCCTGAACATCCATTTACAGACGTAGAGACCTGAGGCATCAACGGAGCTCATGCTTGTTTGATCCCCAAAAGGAAATGAAATAGTTTCAGCGTCATAATTATTTATTCAATGAACCGATAATTAAGGAAACACACGGACGAACATGTCAAAATAAAAATCTGTTGGTAAACCGTCACTGTTGGAAGCGAGGAGGATCGTAGCTGGAATCTGGAGAGATCGCTGAAGTATTGGTGGACGGATGAACGGGAGGAGACACAGGAGACACATGAGAGACAGGCCCCATGATGACCCCCAGAATCATAGACATATATATCCGTAGACGCCCCATCGAGCGCTGAGCCGTACGTCAACGCCGCCGCCATATTGGATGTGGCAAGACTGCTGTAAACTAATACAAGTAAATGGACTTATTTTCATAAAGCGCCTTTCTACAAAGAAATGTACGTTTTACGTCTCATTTATTCATTCACACACGCACTAAAATATTTGGGAAACAGTTAGGCACCAAATATTATATATTTAATTTTCTCAGATGGCAAAAATAAGAACTTTATTGATCCCACATAGGAGTAATTCATGTTATATCAGCTATAGAGAACAAGGTAGTGCCGAAAAACAATATATATCCCCCCTCACAAAAATAAGAAAAATAGAGAAACATATTTTCTCATCAACAAAACATATTTTACATGAACATATTAAACATTTTTCAAGTAACAAAATAACATATTTTAACTATTTTTCAGATTTTTTCCAATTATTTTATTGTCTGAAAAATGGCTCAAATGTTATTTTATTGTCTGAAAAATGGTTCAAATGTGTTATTTTGTCATTTGAAAAATTTTAAATTTGTTTTGTTGATCTATTTTTCTATGTTTCTCTATTTTTCTTATTTTTGTGAGGGGGGATATATATTGTTTTTCGGCACTACCTTGTTCTCTATAACTGATATAACATGAATTACTCCTATGTGGGATCAATAAAGTTCTTATTTTTGCCATCTGAGAAAATTAAATATATTATATTTGGTGCCTAACTGTTTCCCAAGTATATTAGTGCGTGTGTGAATGAATAAATGAGACGTAAAACGTACATTTCTTTGTATAAAGGCGCTTTATGAAAATAAATCCATTTACTTGTATTAGTTTACAGCGCAGTCTTGAACATCCAATATGGCGGCAGCGTTGACGTATCGCAGCAGCGGGCAAGAACACTCAATGCGGCGACACGTGTCTATGCCCCAGATGATCCAGAGAAGCAACGGCTGGAACTCCTGGATCTTAACCCTCCATCCCCAACACCTCTTTGACCTCACCTACCTGGGCCTGGGATCACGTTGTGGTCGTTACCGGGGGTTTGAAGACCCGTCCATCTTCCCAATCATAAATAACTTAAACCGTTGTCATGGTTACATCGTGACAAAGCTTAGAAAGTCCCAGAGTCTCCCGATGAAACGACTTATCGGGGCCAAGACATATGATCTTCCTTTAATCAGATCAGCAGGATTACGCTTCATTCAGGAGGAAAACCCGGCCGTCATGTGCTCGGATCATAAAGACTGATAACGCTTCTCCATCAGAGGACCGCGTTCAAGGAAATTGGACTTGGTTCCCTCTGAACGAGACCTGAACGCAGGGCCGGTGCTAGAAAATGATGACTAGGGGTGCATGCACATGCCTGGCACGTTACTCAACACTAAATTATGCATTTTCCCATAATTTCAAGCGGAATGATACTAGCAAAACAAGTATATTTAAAGTGTCTTTCAAGTGCATTTTTGCAGTAATATCGCTGCATAACAAAGAAAATGCTACATTTAGTCTGGGCTACCTCACCCATCAGACAATCTCCACTGCAAAAATTAAAAGTCTTAACAAGAATATCTGTCTTATTTCTAGTTAAAATGGCTCATTTTTAGTAAAAAAAAAAAAAAAATCTCATTACACTTAAAACAAGTCTCACTGGAAAAAACAATTTTCACCTGTTTCAAGTAGATTTTCACTTAAAATAAGTAGAAAAATCTGCCAGTGGAACAAGATTTTTTTGCTTAAATCTTGTTCCACTGGCAGATTTTTCTACTTATTTCAAGTGAAAGTTTACTTGAAACAGGTGAAAATTGTCAAATAACAAGTTATTTTTCTGGAAATGACTCTTTTTTGACTAAAAATGAGACATTTTAACTAGAAATAAGACAAATATTCCTGGTAAGATTTTGAGTTTTTGCAGTGTAGCAACAGAAAATAAAACATAGAAAAATAAATATAACCTGTGTGGTCCAGTCAAGTTGAGATGGAGTCTCTGTCTCATGACCACCGTTGTCTAACTTGCTGGCGTGGTTGTGCTTGAACCACTTCAGAATATCCATCGTTACTTTGTGTTAACGGAGCAGCAGAGAGCAGCGTCTTGCTGATGCAGGAAACTGCTGGACGCAGAAGAGTGACGTACACTGATTTATGGTTCCGCGTTACAGCAACGCAGAGCCTACGGTGTAGGTGCGCGTCGCCGCGTAGCCTACGGCGTAGGCTCTGCGTCGATTTAACGCAGAACCATAAATCAGGCTTAACGCGCACGCTAGGGCTGCAGCTATCGAATATTTTAGTAATCGAGTATTCTACTGAAAATTCCATCGATTAATCGAGTAATCGATAAAAACATATTTTGTTTAGTTAAAGAGCAATTATAAATATACATAAGATGTAAGATGTTAATTGACATTACTAAGACTAAATTGTATAATACAGTAGGTTCATGGCTGTGTATTTAAAAACCCTGAACTTACACCAGTCGACCAAATTCACTGATTCACTCAAAAAACTAAGGATTTTACCAAGAAATGTTCTTATTTCTAACCTAAAAATGCCATTACACCTGATAACACACATAACTTAAAAGGTTAGGTGTTTTTCCCACGTGTTTCAATTGAACTTTCATTTGTGTCAAGCACATTTTAAGTTATAGTTAAGTCTTAAGTTAAAGTATAAGATTTTGAGTTTTGGCAGTGTTCAAAATATAATTCTGATCCTGCTGTATTGGAGCACATTAGGCACCAGTGCTTGTTTTATCCATAAATGACTACAGAGATAAAACTGAAAACTACCCAGTTAGCTTTATTGCGATTTTATTTTTTCTGCCTTTTCTTTTAGTTAAAACTGTAGCGGGAACAGATGTTTAGAGGAACCTATGTATGTACCGGGTTAGAGGGGGAACATATAGGAGAACGGACCAGAAGAATATAGAGTGGATTGAAAATAAAAGTTAAGCACTGAGTTACATGTGTCTCCCATCTGGGCCATTGCAGACTCATTGTCTGAGCACATATATATATATATACATATATATATATATATATATATGGCATGTTACAAAAACCAAACATATCCGCCGCCTCTTTCTTTTCGTGCGCGGCGTCAGCGCGTTGTGCCGCATTTAATGTAGTCCGGTGGAAATACCTGCTTTGAGCTGCAAAATGAAACGATTCCTCCAGGCAGAGAAAATTCCTCAATCATTTTTTGTAAACGAATTACTCAAATTATTCGAGGAATCGTTTCAGCCCTAGCGCACGCACTTGTCAGTTTTTTTTTTCGTCTTTTCAACTGAGCATGCAAACACATAAACTGAGGGTGCAATGCTGCTTATGCACCCTGGTAGAACCGGGCCTGCCTGAACGAGATTAAAGGGCCGTTTCTTAACTGCTGATCGGCGCTGGAGATCAGAACCAATGAACCTGAGGGAGAACGGTGGCCGAGACCTGACGGCCTCTGATCAGCTCTGGCTCAAACGTCATGAAGCATCTAAAGAAACCTGTCTGCTTGTCTAAAAACTGGACGGCAAATCCAAAAATCCCACGAAAGCCGGAGCAGCTCCCCGGTGTTTGTGTTGAGGGTGGGTTTGTTGGCAGCTTTGCTGCAGCAGCTGCATGCTGGGATGCATCTGGGGTCAGTTCTCAGCCCCGGGGGCCGTTATCTGGACAGCGTGTGGAGCCTGGACCAGATGATGCCGCGTTATCTGCGTCGGCGACGCTGAACCCGGAGCACTTCGCCATCTGGGCTCTCAGACATCCACACAGTTCACTTTAGGTCGGGTTTTAAAGACAAAAACACACCTTTTTATTTGTTTTACGGCTTCGAAACGAAGAGTTAAACTTAGATACAGGTGAGTTTTATTTATTTTAATTTTATGTAACCAGGTACCAGGGAGACCGAGGAGCCAGGAAACCATAACAATGCATGAAATAATCCAATAAATGCTGTTTGTTGTCAAATATTTCTGTTTCATGTTTGTCTAGTTTTATCTAACTTGCTTAAATTTTTCATTTTTTTTCACAATGTATTATCTTGTAACATATATCATATGATCATATATTAAACATGCTGCAGATTTGTATTATTATTTTTAGTTTAAAAATAAGTTTCTGTGCACTTCTACCTCTCTTTCCCTCTCTCTTCTGTGTGTAGCGGGCAGGAAGCCAAAGATTGATACAGGTGAGTTTTATTCATTTTAATGTTATTTATTTCATCGGAGGGCATAGAAATATACCAACTAACAGGTAAACAGGTAAACAGGTACAGGGCAAGAGAGAGGAGCCAGGAAACCAGAGCAGGGCATGAAATAATCAAATAGCTGATGTTTGTTGTCAAACCCAGACAAGCAACTATTTTCTTTGTTGCATGTTTGTGTAGTTTTATCTAATTTGTTTACATTTTTTTTCTCAACATATTATCTTGTAATATATAAGATAAGATAATCCTTTCCCACAGAGGGGAAATTTGCAGTTTACAGCAGGAAAGGGGATAGTCCAAAAACAAGAAGCATCAATAGGAATAGTAATAACACAGTAATAATAACACACTATAAACAGTAAACTGGTATACAATAATAATAATAAGAATAAGAAAAATAAATAATAAGAAATACTAGTATATAAAAAAAAAATAGATGGATATTTACATAATTGCACGTTGCAGTGAATGATATTGCACATTATTTTCCAGTATGTACATTTATTGTCAGGTTGTATGTAGTCTACTGTGAGCAGTGCTCATTATGGTCATATATTAAACTTCCTGTATATTTTTATTAATTTGTTTAGTTTCTGTGCACTTATACCTCTCTATTGAGTGTGTGGCGGGCAGGAAGCCGGGATTGATAAAGGTGAGTTTTAATTATTGTAATGTTATTTTTTTACATCAGAGGGCACATAAGGACACCGACTAAGCCGGTAAACAGGTACAGGGCGAGAGAGAGGAGCCAGGAAACCATAGCAAGGCATGAAATAATCAAATAGCTGATGTTTGTTTTCAAAGTCATGTTTGTGTAGTTTTATCTAACTTGTTTACATTTTTCCTTTTTTTCCCTCAACGTATTATCATGTTTAACCCTCCTGTTGTCCTCGGGTCAAAATGACCCGCCACTGTGTTAAAAACAAAAATAAAATCTCCTAAACGATATTTTTTTACCTTTAAATTTTATGACTTTTCCTAGATTGGCCCCAACAGTAGAAAAAAATGAAATGTTGTTTTTAGTCACATTTCCATGTAAGCTGTACAAAAAAAAAGTACAAAGGTGGTCTTCGGGTCAAAGTGACCCGTAAGGCAAATAGAGTTGAAATCAAGGTCACAGAGATTTTTTTGTTTTTTTTTTAAGGTCACAGAGTTATTGTTTTAGTCGTGTCTCAAATCAATCAGTAGCAGAAGTAAACAAGACAAATCAGGTGGCAGAGGTGTCAAGTAACAAAGTACAAATACTTTGTTACCTTACTTAAGTAGAAATTTTGGTTATCTATACTTCACTGGAGTAATTATTTTTCAGACGACTTTTTACTTTTACTCCTTACATTTTCACACAATTATCTGTACTTTTTACTCCTTACATTTTAAAAACAGCCTCGTTACTCTATTTCATTTCGGCCTTTAAAATAAAAACTATCCAGTTAAATTGCTCCATCCGGATAGAGTGAATTTGGTTGTGGTTGTTTCAGATGTTCTTGTCCAGTTTTGTTCTTACATCCGTTCCCTCAGATTCCTGCAACTAAACTTGGATGTACATTCCAATAAAGGTTAGGATAAATGATAACATGCCTCTGAAGTTTGACTTTTTGCACCATTACAATACTTATAGGCAACTAGTCATCATATCTCCTGCTCTCTGAAACACATGTTAATGCTCAATAGTACACATATATGCTTCTTTAATATATTTGCATTATACTAAGATGCATTCATTTTCAATGGCTTTTTTCCCCCTTACATTACTTTTACTTTTATACTTTAAGTAGTTTTGAAACCAGTACTTTTATACTTTTACTTGAGTAAAAAACTTGAGTTGATACTTCAACTTCTACAGGAGTATTTTTAAACTCTAGTATCTATACTTCTACCTGAGTAATGAATGTGAATACTGAAGACACCTCTGTCAGGTGGTCTTCTCGCAGATTGCCGTGTCTTTGATCAGTCTCAGATCAATTAGTAGTAAACGTGAACAAGACAGAGCAGACATAATCAACACGAGACAGGTGGGTTCTCGCAGCCTGCAGAGCTCTGTTTTGTGGATTTCAAGGGGTTATAAAGATGCTGCAGATGACAGGACCCTGAATTCTCTCTGTGATGACGCCATGAGTGTGCGTTATAACCAGTACTCGAGTTGTAAAAATAAATCAGGGGGGATGGTGGATTTGATCATATGGGGACAGATAATTTGTGCTGATTACAAATAATATAATATATTACAAATAATAGCAGTGACCAAAACAGCTGCAGAAATACTGCAGGAATGACATAGCAGCAGTTAAATGCAGCCTTCTGTAAGCTTTAAATATCCACTGGGCTTACATCTAATACATCAAAACACAACAATAAAAAACACTTTTCTGAACTTATCAATATGACTCTGTCCTTCACAGGATAAGTAACATGGATCACTGCAAAAACTCTAAATCTTAACAAGAATATTTGTCTTATTTCTAGTTAAAGTGTCTCATTTTAGTAAAAAAAAAATCTCATTACACTTAAAACAAGACTCATCACTGGAAAAAACAACAGTTTTCACCTGTTTCAAGTAGATTTTCACTTGAAATAAGTAGAAAAATCTGCCAGTGGAACAAGATTTTATTGCTTGTAATGAGAAGATAAATCTTGTTCCACTGGCAGATTTTTCCACTTATTTCAAGTGAAAATTTACTTGAAACAGGTGAAAATTGTCAAATAACAAGTTATTTTTCTGGTAATTACTCTTGTTCTCGTTCTTGTACTAAGAACCTCCTGCACCTCTCTGACCCGGGTTGGGGGCACAAATTTAGTTTTTATTTTTCCATCATGTTTTTATTGCTGCTGCACTTTTTTCCAAATTTCTGCAGGATTCTTTTAACTTGGATGCAGATTTCTTCACATACGGGGACGAAAGTAAAGAAAAAACACGCTTGCGTATGAATATATACAGGACTCGAGTTGTAAGAAAAAATCAGGGGGGATGGTGGATTTTATCATATGGGGACAGATCATTTGTGCTGATTACAAATAATATAATATTACAAATAATATCATTGACCAAAACACCTGCAGAAATACTTCAGGAATGACAATGCAGCCTTCTGTAAGCTTTAAATATCCACATCAAATACATCAAAACACAACAATAAAAAACTGTTTTCTGAACTTAGAACTAAGGATAAGTAAAATGGATCACTGCAAAAACTCAAAACAAGAATATTTGTCTTATTTCTAGTTAAAATGTCTCATCAAAAATCTCATTACACTTAAAACAAGACTCATCACTGGAAAAAACAACAATTTCCACATGTTTTAAGTAGATTTTCACTTAAAATAAGTAGAAAAATCTGCCAGTGGAACAAGATTTTTTTTGCTTGAAATAAGAAGATAAATCTTGTTCCACTGGCAGATTTTTCTACTTATTTTAAGTGAAAATTTAATTGAAACAGGTGAAAATGGTCAAATAAGTTATTTTTCTGGTGATGACTCTAAATGTTGAAATAGCAGTAAAACCACATTCATTAATGAAATGACATAAGGGATGGAAAGGGGGGATGGCAGTTTTACAGGGGGGATGATTTGGACCGTTTTTATTTCAGGGGGATTCCATCCCCCCTCATCCCCCCTCAACTCCAGTACTGGTTGTAACGATGAAGAGGCTCTAGAGCTGATTTTTGCAGATGTCCAGCAAGACAACTCTGATTCGGAAGAGGAAATGGATTTGCACATTTTTTTCTTTTTCTTAAGCTACAGAAATACAAGCGAAGAGGAAAAACTCAGGTATTCACACGTGTTGTGGTGAAGGACAAGGTGTTTCTTCAAGCAAATGAAATTTGGTGTTTATAATTCAAATTAAGCTGCTTATATTAGAGGGTTTAGTGAAGACACAGGGTGTATACAGAAAATGAGGACAACAGCAAAAAATAAAACCCTACCAGACAGTGTGCAGAAGTTTTTCATAGCGTCTGAGAGTAAATATGAGTTAAGAGATGGATGCAGATTTTTGTTACCAAAAGCGATAAAAGAAGATGTATTTCTTTTGTCCAGCTGTGGAATAGTGTGATCTCAAACTTAAGCAATGTACTTTCTTTGTTATGTTCAAAAAATCATTATGTGTATTTATATTTGGGAGTTATGGCTGTAATTGAAAAAAGAGGAAAAGAGATATGTATGTCTATGTATACGCATCTATGTATGTATGCAAGTGCATGTACAGTATATATTATATGTTTGTTTTTTTGCTCTTTTTTTTCTTCACACTTGACACCATGTATTGTGTAGCTTAGGTTGTGTAGTAGGCGGGCATTAATTAATAAGCTCTGCTTCTGCCTGAGCCTTTTTCAGTCAAATTGTAGAATTTGTGTCTTCCTTGTTGCCTTGAAAAGGTATATATGATTGAAATAAACTTAAACTAAAACTAAACTATTATCCTACGGAAGAGTATTAGGGCCAGGCAGGAGAAAAATAAAAATAATATTTTAGAGGAGGAAGATTTTTTTTTCATTATGCATTTCAAGAAAAAATTCGAAATGTTGAGAAAAAAGTTGAAATTTTGAGATTAATGTTGAAGTACAATTTCGAGAAAAAAGTCGAAATGTCGAGAAAAAAGTCGACATTTTCAGAAAAAAGTCTAATGTCGAGAAAAAAGTCGAAATATCGAGAATATTGTTGAAGTATAATTTTGAGAAAAAAGTCGAAATGTCGAGAAAAAATTCGAAATGTTGAGAAAAAAGTCAAAATTTCGTGAATAAAGTCGAAATGTTGAGAAAAAAGTCGAAATGTTGAGAAAAAAGTCGAAATTTCGTGAATAAAGGCGAAATGTTGACAAAAAGGTCGAAATGTTGAGAATATTGTTGAAGTATAATTTCGAAAAAAAAGTCGAAATGTTGAAAAAAAAGTCGAAATGTTAAGAAAAAAGTCAAAATTTCGTGAATAAAGTCGAAATATTGAGAAAGAAGTCGAAATTTCGTGAATAAAGTCGTAATGTTGAGAAAAAAATGGAAATGTCAAGAATATTGCTGAAGTATAATTTCGAGAAAAAAGTCGAAATGTCGAAAAAAAAAGGCAAAATTTCGACTTTATTCACGAAATTTCGACTTTTTTTATCGAAATTGTATTTCAACAATCTCGACATCCCAACTTTTTTCTCGACATTTCGTCTTTTTTCTCGAAGTGCACAATAAAAAAAAATCTTCCACTGGCCCTAATATTCTTCCGTAATTATCCTGTAGTATGTATCATGAGGTCATATATAAAACATACTAATACCTCTCTATTTCCCTCCCTCTTGAGGCAGGAAGCCCAGATTTCCGGCGGCCCCTGAAGGCGTCACAGCTCCCATCCCTCCGCAGGTTTACCGGAGCGACGGAGCCGAGCAGCGCCGAGAACCGGCCCTAGAACCGCCGAGCAAGGAGGGAACAAGCCCCGCGGGTCTCCGTGAGTCTCTTCCAGACCTTTTTAAACGCGTGTTTGGGCTGAAAAAAGTCGAAATGTTTAGAAAAGTCGAAATTGCGTGAATAAAGTTGAAATTCTAAGAAAAAGTCTAAATGTCGAGAAAAAAGTAGAAATGTCGAGAATATTGTTGAAGTATAATTTCGAGAAAAAAGTCGAAATGTCGAGAAAAAAGTCAAAATTTCGTGAATAAAGTCGAAATGTTGAGAAAAAAGTCGAAATTTCGTGAATAAAGTCAAAATTTCGTGAATAAAGTCAAAATGTTGAGAAAAAAGACGAAATATCGAGAATATTGTTGAAGTATAATTACAAAAAAAGTCGAAATGTCGAAAAAAAAGTCGAAATGTTAAGAAAAAAGTAAAAAATTCGTGAATAAAGTCGAAATGTTGAGAAAAAAGTCGAAATGTTGAGAATATTGTTGAAGTATAATTTCGAGAAAAAAGTCGAAATGTCGAAAAAAAAGTCTAAATGTTTAGAAAAATTGTGAAATTTCGACTATATTCACGACTCGACTTTTTTTCTCGAAATTGTATTTCAACAATCTCGACATTTCGAATTTTTTCTCGACATTTCATCTTCATTTCAAGTGCACAATAAAAAAAAAATCTTCCACTCTCCAATTTTTTTTCTCTTTCTCCCTAATACTCTTCCGTAATTATCCTGTAGTATGTATCATGAGGTCATATATAAAACATACTAATACCTCTCTTTCCCTCCCTCTTGAGCGTGTGGCGGGCAGGAAGCCCAGATTTCCGGCGGCCCCTGAAGGCGTCACAGCTCCCATCCCTCCGCAGGTTTACCGGAGCGACGGGGCCGAGCAGCGCCGAGAACCGGCCCTAGAACCGCCGAGCAAGGAGGGAACAAGCCCCGCGGGTCTCCGTGAGTCACTTCCAGACGTTTTTAAACGCGTGTTTGACGCCGTTTCGGGCTGCGGAGCGGAGCCGCTGCGCGCCCGCTCCCTCGCCGCACGGCACGGCGGCGGCGGCCGCGTGCAGTTCCGGGTTGTCCGGCTTTGTGCACACGGCACCACGGGCTGGTGCGGGGCGCAAACAGACCCAACGTGGTTCTGTTTACCTCGGCCGCCGTGTGGCCCCTGGGCCGGGGCCAGGGCGGACCCGTGCGGCCCCTGGTCCCGGGCCAGGGCGGACCCGTGCCCACGGTTTTTACGGTTTTACGGTCCCGGTCTCTCCGGCGGGATGGCGGGCTAATCCGCGGCACGAGGCCCCAGTCCGGGCCGGGAAGGGAAGGACGCGCTCGCCAAACTCCATTATCAAAAACACACATTTACGTTTTTAATTTCCATAAAGCGGTTTTGGCAACGTAAACTGGTGGAAACTAATTAATTAAAGCCTTCTCTTCAATTCGGCTTAATTTAAAACAAACGAGATTCTACACTAGGGCAGCTATCGATTATTTTTGTGATCAATTATTCAATATAGTATCAATGGATTATTTGACGGATATGGAGGAGTATAATAATAATAATAATAATAATAATAATAATAATAATATGGAGGAGTCAACAACTGAACGGGGAGCACTTAATGTTTTTTGTTTTTATCTATTTATTTATTTTTTAATTTAAATTTTTTTTTTTTTTATTTTAATTTATTTTATTTTATTTTATTATTTTTATTATTATCTTTTTATCTTTGGAGGTATTGTCATGTACTTGTTTGTTTACTTGCTCTCATGGTGCGTCTCTCTCCCTCTAGTTGTATTGTGTTTATGAAATAAGAATGGAAATAAGGATTTGTGAAAATAGGAATTTTGGCTAATACATAAAAGATAGTGAAGTGTAAGGGATGTATAGGGGAGGGAGGTAACAGGGGGGTTAGAAGGTATTTAAAGGCATGTTAGGCCTCTCTTTGCTTTGTTTGTTGTTTAGATATCTCCTTTTAATTTATTTTTTTTTCTTTGTGTATATGTTGAGGTTGGTGTCTGTCTTATGTCTATACATGTATATTAGTTGTTGTTTTTTTGTTGTTATACTGAACGTCACTATGGTGTGGCACATAGAAAAATAAAGTAAAAAAAAAAAAAAAAAATTATTCAATATAGTCAATATATTCCATCGGTTAATCGAGTAGTCGGATAAAACTTCCTTTTGCCTAATTAAACCCGTACTCCTAAATTAAATACTTACCTGCTGTACTCTACTGCCCTTATTTTTAACAACTTGTGCTTTTTATTATTTTACCTCTTTTATTTTATTTCATTTATTTGTTATTTAAGCGTACTCTTAAATTAAATACTTTTTGAAAACCGTGAATGAGATGTGTATCTACTGCCCTTAGTTTTCAGCAACTTGTGCTTTTTATTATTTTACCTTCTTTTCTCATAACTTTATTTCATTTCATTTCTTATTTACTGTCTAATTATGTCTTGCCGCTTTTAATGTTGATGTAAAGCACTTTGAATTACCTTGTGTTGAACTGTGCTATAGAAATAAACTTGCCTTGCCTTGCTCAATTATGAATATGCAATAGAAAACAAGACAGATCACTTAATAAAAACAACCAATTTGTTTCTTTTATGAAAATAATTGACATTTATTTACATGTTATGCAAACTTTCCAACAAAAATAAATACAATTATTTCAAACATTTCCTGAGACATTTAGAAAAAAACGTATTCTTTTATAATTGTCAAAAATAAAAAATATTCTTAAACACTGCTTTTAAATTGTGCAACTTAACATTCATGACCAACACGTTTCAACAGAAAAAAGAACAAAAAAAACCGAGATTGTCCACTAGGGCTGCAGCTATCAATATTTCGGTGATCGACTTTTCTATCAACCATTCCATCGATTAATCGAGCAGTCGGATAAAATGTACTTTTGCTTAATTAAAGCTCAATTATAAATATGCAATAGCAAAAACAAGACAGATCACTTAATAAAAACAACAAATAAATACAATTATCCTGTTATTTCGCTCACTGTACAGTAAATAGACAAATGGCTCTTATTAACATATATACAATTTTTAAAACAAAGTGAAAGGTGCAGCAGTATGAGGTAGACATGGTTATTGGTCAAAAACTATGTTAAAAAGAATCTGAGCCAAATGTGAAGTTTAAATGTATTTTTTATTTAAACAGGCTCAATCATTTTTTGTAATCGAGTTACTCGAGGAATCATTGCAGCATCTTTTCACCAATGTGTCCTTATAAAGTTGGCTTCCTTACAGCAACCAGCACGTCTTCTAATGGTGTTTTTATAGTAATCTACATCCTGATTTAACTTGGCACCGACATATGTTTGTTAATCTTGTCTTCCATTGTGTAATAGAGTTAAATCCCTGCGCTTGCAACAGTCAGCTCTGTGCATCTGCTCTCATTAGGAGGTGAGGTGTTTTTATAATTAAATCTGCGGCCCGTGATTGACAGCGGTGCTTCTGTTTTTGCAGATGAGCGGATGAAACTTTGAGGGTGTAAAATAGAGAAGCAGCTGTGTGTGATGATCCCTAGTTAACAGCATAATCACGTGTTAATACAGGTTTGGCTGCAAAGCACAGATTTTATCCCCTAAGGAGATTTTGCTGATTAAAGTTCTTAGAAAAAGGTTTTTTCTTTAAAAAGTCCAACCGTCCATTTAGTGTTACAGTAAACCGCATGAGGGGGTTTCTGAGGACCAGACGATGCCCTCTGGCCTCAGTCATCTGTCTGTTTCACTTCCCTCCTCCTGAAGAAAAACAACTTTGCAGTCTGTTGTGGCTGAAATGATGAAAGGGTGGAATGATGACGGAGTGAAATGAGTGACCGAGTCAGCAGCGCTGCAGCAGAAACGTGTTCTAAACTCAGATTCAGGAAATGTTGCCCAACATTCGTCGTCTCAGTCATATGATTCATCAGCAGTTGAACAACTATGTGTAAACTGGAAAAACTGCCATCAGTACTTTTGTTGCTCCTCATTCGGGATTAGTCCCGATCCAAAACTTTCCGAGTATCTGCCGATTCCGAGTCCCGATCCGATACTTTCGTAACACACAGGTTGTCCCCTATTTTTACTTTATTCACCTTATTTGATCCTTTTTGCACTTAAACAGTGCAGTTCTCTTTAAGGTTACTTGCACAATCAAGAAATAACAGTTCAACTATTAACTAGTAAAAACAGTGCAAATTTAAACATACATTTGAATTAAATAAAAACAGCAGCTCAACCTAAAATACCCAGCAGGCATGTAAACAAATAATAGTGTCATAAAATAAGGCAAGTAATGTGCTTTTTAGACTGAACTCTTCCTTCTTACTAGTGTTGTTTCTGTAGCCTGTTTTAGTCTAGTCTTTGGGTCAAGCTATCATTTTAGTTTTTACTATTTTTAGTCACCTTCATTCTCCTTTTAGTCGTGTCAAGTTTCAGTCGACTAAAAGTCTGAGCATTTTAGTCTCGTTTTAGTCAAAGTTTGTATTTAGCAAAACCCATTTTACAATTCAAACAAGGTTATCTTATTATTATTATTATTATTATTATTATTATTATTATTATTATTATTATTATTATTATTATTATTATTATTATATTATTGTTTCCTTTATAGACTGAAAAATACATTCATTCCAGATACAGAAGACTCTAATTTGAGTTTACAACATATTTATTTTTATCTTTTTCTTTTTCCACGACACATTGGGTTTTCTTTTCCACGTCTATGTAGCAAAGTGTATCCAAAGATGATCTCTTCTTCTTCTCCATCCCCAGAGCAGATCCCCGCGTTTCTCTGTGTAACTTTGTTTTTAATGTACGTGAACCTAGAGCTCTGCGTTAACGGCATCAGCCTCTAACTCTGCAGCTGCATCTTCTGGATCTTTTCTAGAACATTTAGTCTCGTTTTGGTCAACGAAAATGAAGACACATTTTAGCAGAGTTTTTATCTTGAAATCTACGTTTTAGTCTTGTTTTTATTCGTTGACGATATTGCATTATATATTTAATTATCGTTATCGTCACATGACCAGCATTTTCGTTGCGTCTTGTCCCGTTTTCCTCAGTTAGTCATAATTGGGCCAGAAAATTTCCCAGAATGCTTTTCGACGTCATTTGCGGACTGAATCAAAAAAAAAAACATGGCGGACATTTCTTATTTTTTAGTGAATAAAATCAATATTTTGAGTTAGTTTCTGCATAAAACTGCGTTTTGATTAAATTTCTAGCGAGAAATGTATATTTTACTTTCATAATATTCACTCAGTGAATGTACATAATCACTCGTTTGCCCGTTGTTGCGAAGTTTTTCAAACCTCGCCAGAATAAAGGGATTCATGGTTCTGCGTTACACCAACGCAGAGCCTGTGGCGTAGGTTACGCGGCGACGCGCGCCGTACGCCGTACCCTACGCCGTACCCTACGCCGTACCCTACGCCGTACCCTACGCCGTACCCTACGCCGTACGCTCTGCGTCGATTTAACGCAGAACCATAAATCAGCTCCTGAGCCGGCAGGCAGGCAGAAATTCCAAAATTTTCGGAGCAAATTTCTTAACAGGTGTAGCTACAACTGTTTGATTTAATCTATTAAACCAACATTTATCTTCCTAAATGACTTATTTCAGCCAGCGGTAATTCTCAACAGAGCTGCAGGTTTCTCCCCGGGACGACGGCGCAGGTTGACCCAGCGATCACGTCTGTTCTCCGCCTGCTGCGCCCCGGACCGGCGGCTCTTATCATCACCGAAAACATCAGATCAAATTTCTTAACAGGCGTTATTTGGATAAACTGAGCCCAGGTTGGGGATCTTAACAGTTACTTTTATGCCTGAAAAATGGCATATTAGTGGCATATTAACAGCGCTACAGCTGAAATTAAAACAGCTTTTGGCTCTCACCTTCCTGATTTTAGTGGTGGTGTTGAAAGTAGGAGTAGTGGGAGTATTGGGACCGGCCCCTGGGAAGATTTCAAGTGCCCTAAAATCTGTCCCTTCTTTTTTAGGGGTAGTGGTAGTGAGGGAGGGCTAGTGGAAGAAAGTAGGGGGTGTATTGGGATTGGCCCTAAGTCTGAAACAATGTAATCAGGCCGATTTCCGATCACATGTTCGGATCAGGACATCCCGGCTCCTCATCTTTCTGAGAACGTGAAGTTGTTTACCGATGGAGGAACTTCGTTCCACCAGGTTCAGGTTTCCTTGACGGACGGCTCTGCGGGAGGCAGCTTTGTCTTGGATCAGGTGTTGTTTCTTTTTAATCTCCGTTTCCACCCTGGTTTCTCGGTCGGGGGGCTCGATGGGGGGTTTCCTTGGTGCTCTTTTTTTCCGTGGAAACGGAGTAATAAAGTGTCTTAAATGTTACGGCCCTCAGCTCAGCTCCTCTCGTCTTCCTGCAGGGATGATGAACGAGGACATGAGGGTCGTCCTGGCCGTCCTGCTGCTCACCGCCGCGGCCGGCGTCGTCGTCGTGGACGGTTCCATCTGCACCCCAGCCCCCTCAGCGTTGCCTGGCGACGGCTCGCTATCGGCGGTGATCGATAGGCGGCGGGCCGAGCAGAGCCAGAGGCAGCACCTGGAGGCGCTCTTCAACCGGTGAGTCCAACTGGGCCTCAGACCCAAACCCTAGACGGGCCGGATGGTCCTCCAAGATACCAACTCTAGAACGTTACTATGACCCACACTGATCGCAGCTATTGGAAACATCTTCAATCAATCAATAAATATTGATCCAATATTATTGGTGTACCAACCAACCGTTGGTCCCAACCCACCGCTGGGACCAACGGTTGGTCGGTACCAACGGTGGCTTGGTAACAGCGGTACAGACCGCTGGTACCAACCCAGCGTTAACCAATCCCTGGCATTTATCCCGATAACGATAAAAATGACGATTTAAAAAAAAAAAAAAAAAAAAAAAAAAAAAAAAAAAATACCAATTCAACTACACCTTTTTAACTATAAATCTATCACCACATTCAGTCTTTGGAGCCCCCAAAACACTCTAAAAGAATACTGAATGCTACTAAACTACACCAATTAAATTCAATTAATAAAAACCAATTAAATGAGTTACACCTGTACTGCAAAACTGTAATGACTCAGATCCGCCATGTTTGTTACACAAACACGTATCAACGGGAATTTATCTTTCTTTCTTTCTTTCTTTCTTTCTTTCTTTCTTTCTTTCTTTCTTTCTTTCTTTCTTTCTTTCTTTCTTTCTTTCTTTCTTTCTTTCTTTCTTTCTTTCTTTCTTTCTTTCTTTCTTTCTTTCTTTCTTTCTTTCTTTCTTTCTTTCTTTCTTTCTTTCTTTCTTTCAGGCTCATATCTTTCTTTCTTTCTGGCTCATATCTTTCTTTCTTTCTTTCAGGCTCATATCTTTCTTTCTTTCTTTCAGGCTCATATCTTTCTTTCTTTCTTTCAGGCTCATATCTTTCTTTCTTTCTGGCTCATATCTTTCTTTCTTTCTTTCAGGCTCATATCTTTCTTTCTTTCTTTCAGGCTCATATCTTTCTTTCTTTCTTTCTGGCTCATATCTTTCTTTCTTTCTTTCTGGCTCATATCTTTCTTTCTTTCTTTCAGGCTCATATCTTTCTTTCTTTCTTTCAGGCTCATATCTTTCTTTCTTTCTTTCTGGCTCATATCTTTCTTTATTTCATTCTTTCTGGCTCATATCTTTCTTTATTTCTTTCTTTCTGGCTCATATCTTTCTTTATTTCTTTCTTTCTGGCTCATATCTTTCTTTATTTCTTTCTTTCTGGCTCATATCTTTCTTTATTTCTTTCTTTCTGGCTCATATCTTTCTTTATACTAAACTGAGGTTTATGATCTCAAAAACTGAAATTGAAATGATAATTCATGCCTTTGTGTCATCTCGCATTGATTATTGCAACTCTCTTTTTATGTGTTTTAACAAAAAGGCTGTAAATCGCCTTCAGACTGTGCAGAACGCGGCAGCAAGGATCGTAACTGGAACAAGGAAAAGATATCATATTACCCCGATTTTATACTCTTTACATTGGCTACCAGTTAATTTTAGGATTCATTTTAAGATTTTAGTACTGACTTTTAGAGCGCTAAATAATCTAGCTCCCGTGTACATTGCTGAACTGCTGAGACCCTACTCTCCCTCACGTTCATTAAGGTCATCAGATCAAAAACTCTTGATGGTCCCCCGCACCCATTTTAAAACGCGAGGTGACTGCTCTTTCCAGGCCAGTGCCCCTCGCCTCTGGAATGCACTTCCACTGACCTTACGCAGCATTGAGTCCACTGACAGTTTTAAGAGAGAACTTAAAACATATCTCTTTAGACAGGCTTTCCCCTGATGATGATGTTTCCCTGGGCATCTGTGAAGTTACCTGTTGTTGTGCTATTGTGTGTTTTATATTCTACTGCATTTTATCCCTGATGTAAAGCACTTTGTGATTGTATCTACGAAAAGGGCTCTATAAATAAATTTTACTTACTTACTTACTTACTTACTTACTTATTTCTTTCTTTCTGGCTCATATCTTTCTTTATTCCTTCCTTCCTTCCTTCCTTCCTTCCTTCCTTCCTTCCTTCCTTCCTTCCTTCCTTCCTTCCTTCCTTCCTTCAGGTACGTTGTGCGTGGATTTAACACAGAACCATAAATCAGCTTTACACAAAAACGTCATCAACGGGAATTTATCAATTCTTACCGTGGGGAATTTTTTGGACCGTTTATCGTGAACGGTAAAATATCACCCATTCCTAGTCGGTACCAGCGGTTAGTTGATACCAGCCGAGCAGTTACCAACCAACCGTTGGTACCAACCCACCGTTAACCAATCCCTGGTACCAACCAACCGTGGTACCAACCAACTAGGCCTGGGCGATTTTGGACAAAAATAAAATCCCAATTTTTTTTCTCTGAAAACCCGATTTTTGATTTCGATTTTTTTTTTTTGGTAAACCTACAAAAGACAATGGACTAAATTGTTTCAAATATTTTATCTTTATTTTTAAAAGAAAAATAGCAAACAAATTTCCCTATTGGGAATGAAGTGCAATTGAAAGAAACTGTAAATCCTCCTTGAGTTTAGTAAAGTGACAACATTTACAATTTTCTTGACCAAACAAAGATGAGACGGGCTCTTTCTGTTTTTTGCAGCCAGCTGCAAAAAAGGAAAATCGATTTTCCGATTTTCCTTTTTTTAACATTGATTGTGATTAATAAATCCGATTTAGATTTAAAATCGATTAATCGCACAGCCTTACAACCAACCGTTAACCAATCCCTGGTACCAACCAATTCAATTCACTTTATTTGTTGAACAGGGCCTGTACATATTGATAAACACAAGTGTAAATCTGCATGGTTGTAGCCAGTAATTTCCACCATTCGTCCCCGCGACAAATTAATGCCAGACACAGAATCAGACACCAGCAGACAAATGAGACAAGATATGACATCTATACCAACAAAACACAACATGAAAACATATGACTGAGCTAGATAAATCGCTCGTACCAACCAACCGTCGGTACCAACAAACCGTTAACCAATCGCTGGTACCAGCCCACTGCTGCTAACGTAATGAGGTGTTTTCTGGACCTGAACAGGTACGGGGAGAACGGAACCATCTCCCTGGCGGGTCTGAGGCGTCTCCTGGAGAGCGTCGGGCTGGACCGGGTCCGAACTGTCACGGTGCAGCACCACCAGGTGCCGGACCACCATGACCACGACCACGACGGCCACGACCACCACGACCATGACGACCACCACCACCAGGACCGGGCTCAGCCCAGCTCGCTGCCGCAGCTCCTTGAGAAGTCGAGCGTGAAGCCGACGGCGGCGGCGGTGATCCTCGGCGCCACGGCGGCTTACAGAACCCAGCTGACGCAGCGCAGACGGCCGGATCAGGCCGGTTCTCCAGGAGTGGGAACCACAGCCGGGTCTGGGGTCGGAACCATCTCAGGGGGCCGGATGAAGAGAAGCGCGGCCAACCAGGAGGATGGACACCACCATGACCACGACCACGATCACGCCCACAACCATGATCATGATCATGATCACGGCCACGATCACGACCACGATCATGATCATGACCATGATCAGCATACGAGCCAGGATCGTCTCCACAATGGTAGCAACAGTTCAGAGGTAGGTGATATAATTCCCATGGCGAGTTTCCATTAGAAATGCACCGATCAGGATTTTGAGGGCTGATCACAGATAACCGATCTCCAAAATTAGTATCTGCCCATCACCGATCACAGCGTGAAATCCATAAGTTCCTCAATATTGTTGTCTCATGTGACATTGTATTATTAGGTAGAAAAATTAGGAGATGAGAAATGATCATGAATTGTCTGTTTTATTTCAGGCTGAGGTAGGGCTGGGCGATTTTGGACAAAAATAAAATCCCGATTTTTTTTTTTTTCTCTGAAAACCCGATTTTCGATTTCGATTTTTTTTGGTAAAACTACAAAAGACAATGGAATAAATTGTTTCAAATATTTTATCTTTATTTTTAAAGAAAAATAGCAAACAAATTTCCCTATTGGGAATGAAGTGCAATATACTGTAAATCCTCCTTGAGTTTAGTAAAGTGACAACATTTACAATTTTCTTGACCAAACAAAGATGACTAGACGAGCTCTGTCTGTAATGCAGCCAGCTGCAAAAAAGGAAAATTTTCCGATTTTCCTTTTTTTAACATCGATTGTGATTAATAAATCCGATTTAGATTTAAAATCGATTAATCGCACAGCCCTAGGCTGAGTCAATGAGCAATATTTCACCCTCTAGAGACTCTTAGAGACGACGTAACTGTAGCTTACTAGCTTAAGCTTCCTGTGGTAATAATTACGTACAACATGTTAGAGGTGGGTGCAATTCATCGATGTGTCGATTCATCGCGATGCGTCACGTGACGATTTGGAATCGATTAATTAAAAAAAAAAAATATATATATATATATATATATATATTTTTTTTTTTTTAAGTTATCCTATCCAGATTCCAGACTGAATAAGCTGCTGAATCATTTCATTTTCAAGAATGCACATTTCTTATTGTTCACTTGAAATATGGCAGATATGTTTACACTAGTACATATCTTGTTTACTTGAATTAATGAACTCATTAAATCCAGGGCTTGACCGTTTTCAGTGTTTTCCGCCATTAGAGGGCGCTCTCATGCAAGTGCAGCTTTCCCTGGTCAAAGTTAAGTCAAAGAGCAAATGTTTACATAGTCATAAAATAAATTATTTTGTGTCTTTGAAAAATACATGTCAAATGTTCAAAAAACCTTGTTATTTACTTACGAGTGTTGTTAGAGGAACTGAGTTAATTGATTGGCTATTTATTTACAAATGTATCCACAGATGAAGACAAAATCAATGTTATATGGAAAAAAGCATTAAAAATTAAAAAATTAAAAGCAAAAAAAAATAAAAACAATAATCGAAGAATCGTGGCACCAATAATCGAATCGAATCGTGAGGTACTCTTGTTTGCACACCCCTACAACATGTGCACCAACACAGACAACAGCAGACATGTCACTCTCTAAAAGTTGATACAAGTTTTAAACTATAAACCTTAGTTTTCCTGAGGAAAGAAGAATTCAATCTTAAAATAAAAATGAATTATTAAGCTTTGTGAAAGCTTTAGCGATAGCATCCGCTGCGTGTGAGGAAACTTCACACTAGAACTCCAAATGTCACTCCTGAAGCGACTGACACGACTGTCCTGCATCAGGCTTTGTGTGTGATATAGTCTGGTATAACTCCTTTCATCAATGAAATAATTACAACTCTGCAGCGCGAACTGCGGATCCAAGCAGCTAACGACGCGTTTAAACTAGAGATGCACCGATCGATCGACCCCTGATCGGGATCGGGCCGATAATGGCCCTATCGGTTTTGATCGGAGATCGGAAAATAATAGTTCAGAGCGGCCGATCTGATGACGTTTACAACAACAAACCCCCGCCCGCGCGGGTGTTCCTACATCTCAGACCGAGCGGTCCTGGAGGCGTCGGCCTCGCCGGTGCGGGAGTTTTACAATGTCCGAAAAGGACAACAAATTTGCAGTTTGCAAAGTGTGTCCAAAGGAGATACCACGAGGAGGAATGTTACAAAAGAATTTCAACACAACGAAGCTGATAAGACATTTGAAAGTTCTTCACACGGAGCATATTGAGTTTACAAAGTTGGCTGCAGCAGAAAAAAGGGAGAGGAAAAAAGGAGCGCGCAATAACGGCACTAACTCAACTATAACACCTGTAACAGAGACTTATAAACGACAGGAAGAAAAATAAAGAATTACATTGTAAGGTAATGAATTCATATGCTTTGCTCATCAGCCGCTTTAAGTTGTAGCAGACATCGGGTTTAAACACGTTTGCAGCTTGGATCCCGGTGCGCGCTGGTGCGTCGTAAATATTTCACTGATGAAATCCTGTCAGAGTTTTACCAAAGTCCAAACCCTCATGCAGGACGACAGTCGTGTCAGTCACTTCACCAGTGACATTAGGAGTTCTAGTGTGAAGAGTTTTGTTTCACTCACAAGAGTTTCCTCACACGTGGCTGATCCTATCGCTAAAGCTTTCACAAAGCTTAATAATTCATAATTCATTTTTATTTTAAGATTTCATTCCTCTTTCCACAGGAAAACTAAGGTTTATAGTTTGTAACTTGTATCAACTTTTAGAGAGTGACATGTCTGCTGTTTCTGTGTTGGTCACATGTACATAATCAGGGCTCCAGACTGCGACCAAATGCTCGCATTTTGCGACCAAAATTTGAGTATGTGCGACTGAATTTCATGTCCACTCGCACACGTGCGACCAGTAAATTTGCCAGCGTTACACCAACGCCGTAGGCTCTGCGTTGGTGTAACGCGGAACCATAAATCAGCCGTTAGACTATCCAATTAAATCATGTTGGACATTAAACTGACGCTGTTGTAAACCAATAAAGCTGCCAGAGCCTTGGTACCAGCCAATCAGAAACGGAGGAGGGCGGGTTCGCCCCCGTCCCTCAGGGAAGACGACTTGTCAGAGACTGGGGGACCAGTAGTCACGTCATTTAATTCACATATGTGCGTGGTGTGAAACTATCAAACAATGAACACGGCGTCAAAGAGTAGCGGTAGCGTTAACAAAGCGCTGGTTTTTAAAACTCGAACTAAATTAAGTTTTCTTTTGAAAAAATGCTGAAAAAAGGGTCGCTAAGAGCCGGGGACACTGCGCTTCTTTCCCCCGCCAGCCCCCGCTGCCCTCGTGAAGAAAACAAACATGTGGAAGCGGCCGCCTGAGAAACCAGCGCAGAAAATACAGAACCAAAGTTTACTCCGTACAGACAGGCAGCGGGCTGAGCAGCACTGTTAATGCTGGAAATTACTGTTTGAGCCTGTGTTTATTATGCGTTAACGTCCGCTCACACAGACAACCAGCTGCGTTAAGAAACAGACCCCGCTCTCGCGCTCCACGTGAGGAGAGCGCGTCGTACTGTAATACAAAATTATGATTATTACACCTACTACAGACGTCGCCGTTAAAGGCTACATGATATTTTTTCACATGTATCTTTTCGTGTCCAGTCAACTGTGTGCGGGCAAAACTTGCAGATCATTGAATCGCCAGGCACGTTACACACAGAAAAGGACACACTCATACACACATACACACTCATACACACTCATACACACCCCCACCCGTGCAAAACCAGTGTTCAGTGTTTAGGATATTTCAGCTTAAATTTCAAAATGTTATATAAGTTCAATGAAGTTCATAGCTTGTTTGTTTTTTTCTGTTATTGGACACACAGTTTGTCATGAAATACCTGAAAAATCCCTGATGCTTCATGGCAAGCTGTGTGTCTGGTGACAGAATAAATTAGACAAGCTAAAATTATTTGTTTACTGCATGAGCTGTTGATATTTCCTTCTTTTTTGCACTTTAAATGGATATTGAAAGACCCATTTGAGTTATTTATTTTTTAGTTATTTCACAATAATTATTGTGAAATTATTATTTCACTAGTTATTTTACAGTCGCATAATTCAGGCAACAGCTCAAAAAACATTTTTAATAACACTAACCCACATTAATATCGGATCGGATCTAATCAAATGGTGATAAAAAACAGAAAACAGAAGGGCTAATACAGCATTTAACTTTTTTACTTGAAACCTTTGGGAAACGACCGCACGGCAGAAAAGGGGCCATTCTTAAAGTGTGGTGCAGCGCATAGATGGAGGGGGAATATGAACTGGCCTGAAAACATTTTTTCAGTCAAAAATATTTTTTTTGCTTTAATCCCTGAGTTCATTAATCTATTATGAAATACGTATTACTAATACACTGAAATGTAGTAGAAATGTAAAAATTTGGTTAGCGTGTCGATAAACGATGTGCGCTCCTAAAATTTCTGATTGTGCCCCTAAAAATTTTCAGTTAGGGGCTACTGTGCTCCTAGTGAAAAAAGTTAGTCTGGAGCCCTGATAATTATTACCACAGGAAAGCTGAAGCTACTAAACTACACTTACTCTTTATAAGCCGAGTTTACACCTAATCTCCTAATTTTTATTCCTAATAATACAATGTCAGTGTCGTGTACATGAGACAACAATTTTGACGAATTTATGGATTTCACCCTGTGATCGGTGATCGGCAAAATCGGGATCGGCCGATACTGGTTTTTGTGATCGGCCCTCAAAATCCTGATCGGTGCATCTCTAGTTTAAACCCAATGTCTTCTACAACAGAAAGTGGCTGATGGTCAAGGCTTCTGAATCCATTACCTTACGATGTAGTACTTTATTTTTCTTGCTGTCGTTTATAGTTCTCTATTACAGCTGAGTTAGCGGCGTTGCTCCTTTTCTTTCTCTGCCTTAGCGGCAGCCGACTTTGACAACTCAATATCCTCCTTCGTGTGAAAAACTTTCAAATGTCTTATCAGCTTCGTTGTGTTGAAATTCTTTAATAACATTCCTCCTCGGGGTATTTCCTTTGGACACACCTTGCAAACTGCAAATTAGTTATATTACTATCCTAACTCCCATACCGGCGAGGCCGTTTTTAGTGTTGATACTTCTAGAGACGCCACGCCCCCTCAGGACACCTGGGTCTGAGATGTGGGAACGCAGCGCTGGCGGCGGTTTGTTGTTGTAAACGTCATCTGATCGGCCCACTTTTAACTATTTTCCGATGAAAACCGATAGAGGCGTTATCGGGCCGATATCGATCGGTTGCCGATCGATCGGTGCATCTCTATTTTCCATGGCAACAGCTGACTTTTTAAGCCGCCCAGCCAGAAAGTGAGCCGACGGTCCAGGGACCATTAAAAAGTACCAATGAATCTGTACTCTCAGAGGCGTGTAGACGAGCTTCGTGTTCAGTTTTTCCCGTTTTTCCCTCCAGTGCCTGAACGCCTCCAGCATCCTCTCCTCCCATGGGATGTCTCAGGAAGTGGGCGTCACCCTGGGAGACTTCAGGTACCTCTGCCCCGCCCTCCTCAACCAGATCGACGGCGGCGCCTGCATCCTGCACCGACGCGTCGCCGAACTCGAGGCCGGTAGGTCAAATTCACACGTTCACCAGAGAGCAAGAGCTCAAGGAAAAATAATAAAACCACTAAAGTCACTGGACCGAGACCGGGGATCCATTCAAATGTCAAGAATCGATTCGATTCCGATTCTTAAGATTCAGAATCGATTATCACGCTTTGATTCAATCCGATTCCGATATTGATTTGGGTTGGTGTTATTAAAACTGTTTTTTGAGCTGTTGCATGAATTATATGACTGTCTAGTTCTGCAACATATTAACACTAGTATTATATTGAGATTCAGCAGCAAGTATTGCAGCTAATGATGCTGTAAGGACCAATCAGCTCCCAGAATGCTGATAGAACTGCTTTCAGAAACATCTGAGGGGCAGAATTACCAAACAGATCCAGGGAGGAAACAGAGACGGATGAAATCGGTTAAATTTTTTTCCCATTTATGAGAATTTGGTTTTTAGCATTTGATGCCAATTTAACCCCGATACAGTATATAAAGTAATGAAATATAGACAATTTATGCAATTATAACTGAAAACTTTAATGTTTTCATACCTTTAAACATATTTAAAGACAAAAACATGTCACCAGTTATTCTGGTGTCCAACAAAATATTCATTTTTTGGGCAAAAACAAAAAAATACCAAAAGTTGTAATGTAATGATAAAAAAAAATTAAAAATATCGATCTTGAGACATATGAATCGATTTTTAGGAATTAATATGAGAATCGATTTAGAATAGGACAATCTTTTCAACACAGGCCTACACTGGACTACGTCCCAGGTTGGCTGTTTCGTATCCAGGGACCGGAAACTCCAGACTTGGGTTTCAGGGATGAAGCCGGGTTCAGTTCTTTTGTTTGTTTTATTTTTTTTTTTTCTTTTTTTACCCCTCTTTTTATTAAGATTTCACAAAGGTCCATACATTCACAGAAATATCACTATTTCTCTCATCTCACCCTCTGTTCCACAATTGTTGCATAACCAAATGCGTCCGTAAGCGATACAAAGGCCATCAAAGACCCCCAAAAAAAGTAAATAAATGAAACGGAATACCAAATTAAACCTTGCTGTCACTCAATTCTCTTTACACAAGAGTAGAATATAAGAGAGAATAGATAAACAAACAGTGGGCAATACAGTAACTGAATGATTATACAAACACATGGTATTTTATCCATCTTTCCCTCTTTCTCAGACATCAGTCTGAGTCAATCTTTTTTTTTTTTTTTTTACATATCTTTAATTAAACCTTTTCTTTTTAAATGAACAATTAAAATTTTGTAGCATCTTTGAAATATATTACCATTTAGATAAAGTCTGCTGTCAATGGTGACACGAATTCAAGCACGTGTTTCCAGAAATTCTTAAATTTGTCCAATTCTGATTTAAGCAAGAAAGTCAACTTTTCCATCATGTAAATGCATCGGGTTCAGTTTTAATGAGATTTTAGTTGCAGAACAGTAGAAAAAGGGTTGAGAGTACTCTATAAAACTGGTCTCATTTATGTCCAAAACCAGGTCCAGGTCTTTGGTGACGTTTGAGGAATTGTGATGTGAACTTTGATGAAAGCGTTGCAGTTTAATGGTTTTTATCTCCGTCTTTAGAGGCTAAGCATCACAAGCACGATAACGATCACCATGGAGACCACAGCCACGGTGACCACAGTCACACCAAGAACATGTCAATAGGTAAGACGAGTCCAGCAGGACATTAATGAGCTCCTCACTGTGGGAAAGTTAACATGTAGGTCTGATTTTCTGACTCTCCGTCTGCGGTTCTCTGCGTCCCGCTAACTCTGCACTTCCTGCCTCTGTTGCAGATTCAGCCAAACGGAACCAGAGTGACCACAGCGGAGAAAACAGCAGGAACATCGCGATCGGTAAGACGGTCCGGAAGGTTCTGGGTGACTGAGCACCTCGCTGTTGGAGAGTTACACATGTTTGTGTGTTTTAACCTGATTTATCCTCCGTTAATGTGTCTGCTCCGTCCCTCCGTCTGCGTCCCTCCGTCTGCGTCTCTCCGTCTGCATCTCTCCGTCTGAGTTTCTGCGTCTGCATCCCTCCGTCTGTGTCTTTCCGTCTGCATCCCTCTATCTGTGTCTCTCCATATCCGTATGTCTGCAACTCTCTATCTGCAACGCTTTGTCTGCATTTCTCCGTCTGCAATTCCGTCTCCACGTCTGCAACTCTCCACGTCTGCAACTCTCCGTCTGCTTCCCTCTGTCTGCTTCCCTCCGTCTGCAACTCTCAGTCTGCAACTCTGCGTCTCTCCGTCTGCATCTCTCTGTTTCTCTGTCTGCGTCCGTCCGTCTGTCAGTCTGCATCCCTCCGTCTGCGTCTCTCCATCTCTGCGTCCCTCTGTCTGCATCTCTCCATCTGCATCTCCATCTGCGTCTCTCCGTCTGCATCTCTGCGTCCCTCTGTCTGTGTCTCTCCATCTGCTGTTCTGCATCCGTCTGTCTGTCTGTCTGTCTGTCAGTCAGCATCTCTCCATCTGTGTCTCTATCTGTCTGTGTCTCTCCGTCTGCGTCTCTCCGTCTGCGTCTCTCCGTCTGCGTCTTGCTAACAGACTCAGCCAGATGAGGAGTCGCACAAAAGTGAACTGGGACAAAAACGTTTCTGCAGCTTTTACAAACATTTCTAGGTTGTTTATCGTAAAACTTCATTTTTCTGCTTCTACCTCCAAACACGACTAACCAACCCGGTGCTAACATAGCTAGTTAGTTTGCTCTCGCAGCCGCCGCTCACCCGTCTGCTCGGTTGTTCCAGCGTGGGTCGGCGGCTTCCTGTCCATCACCATCATCAGCCTGCTGTCGCTGGCGGGCGTCGTCCTCATCCCCCTCATGAACCGGGTCTTCTTCAAGTTCCTGCTCAGCTTCCTGGTGGCGCTGGCGGTGGGAACCCTGAGCGGCGACGCCTTCCTGCACCTCATCCCCCACGTGAGTCTGGGCCGGGGCCGCTGCAGCCCGCTGTAGGGCTGGGCCATATATCGAGATTTTAATATATATCGATATATTTTCAAACGCGATATGGTACGAGACAATATCGTTTATATTGATTATTAATTATTTATTTTTATTTTTTTTATGATTTTGATATAGCTTATTTTGTGACAAATTGACTTGAATGTTTTATTTGAGATTTGCACAAATGTTTTGTTATTTGCACAACTGTCAACCTCAGTGGAAAAGTCTGCCTGTTACTGTCTACATTGTATTCATTGTACAGTCTATTTTAATTTAATTGTTATGCAGGAAAGGGATATTTGTTTTATTTTATTCAAGAAGCATTTTTATTCTATATATGCAGGCAGTTTATTTTTATTTCATTTGTTTTATACATTTTGAAATTGTGCAGATCTCTGTTAATAAAGGAACCTGTGTGACATTTGGCACGAGGCTTTGTATTAAAACTGACTGTTTTTTTAAGGGTTTGCCTCAGAAAAAAATGAAGCTAACAGAGATGCTATGCTATAATGCTTTGGGGGAAACCCCAATTACGGCACAGAAAAAATATCGAGATATATCGAGTATCGCCATTTAGCTAGAAAATATCGAGATATGACTTTTGGTCCATATCGCCCATCTCTACCCCGCGGGGTCGCGACCCCCCCGTGTCGGGCAGCACCTTAACGCTGGTCTTGTGCTCCAGTCCCAGGGAGGACACCACCACCACCACACCCACGAGGACCTGGACCTGGAGGGACACGGTCTCCACGAGGAGGAAGGGGAGAACCTGGACGCCGTGTGGAAGGGCCTGACGGCGCTGTCCGGCGTCTACTTCATGTTCCTCATCGAACACTTCCTGACGCTGGGGAAGATGTACAAGGACAAGAAGCAGAAGGTCAGAGCCGAGTCCTGCCGGGCCGGGGTCGTGGTCTGCAGTAGGGCTGGGTATCAATTCAAATGTCAAGAATCGATTAGATTCCGATTCTTAATATTCAGAATCGATTATCATGATCCGATTCGATATTGATTTGGCTTAGTGTTATTTAAAATGTTTTTTGAACTGTTGCCTGAATTATATGACTGTAAAATAACTAGTGAAATAATAATTTCACAATAATTATTGTGAAATAACTAAGAAATAAATAACTCAAACAGGCCTTTCAATATCCATTTAAAGTGCAAAAAAGAAAGAAATTGCAACAGTTCATGCAGTAAACAAATCATTTTAGCTTATCTAATGTATTCTGTCACCACGCACACATATTGCCATGAAGCACCTGGCATTTTTCAGAAGTGTCATGACAAACTGTGTGTCCGACTACTGGGATTAAAGTTCACCTGGAGAAAATGATGAAGAAAAAAAAAATCAAAATCAACCTTTAGACATAAGAATCGATTTTTAGGAATTAATATGAGAATCGATTTAGAATCGGAAAATCGATTTTTTTCAACACAGGCCTAGTCCGCAGGTCCTCGTGGTCTGCAGGTCTGAAACGATTCCTCGAATAATTCGAGTAATTCGATTACAAAAAAATGATCGAGGAATTTTCTCTGCCTCGAGGAATCGTTTAATTTTGCAGCTCAAAGCTGGTATTTCGCCCGGACTACGTTTAATGCGGCACGCCGCGCACGTAAAGGAAGAAGAAAGAGGCGGCGGATTTGTTTGGTTGCAATCTGCAGTCTGCAATGGCCCAGACGGGAGACACATGTAGCTCAGTGCTTAACTTTCATTTTCAATCCACGCTATATTCTTGTGGTCCGTTCTCCTGTATGTTCCCCCTCTAACCCGGTACATACATAGGCTCCTCTAAACATCTGTTCCCGCTACAGTTTTAACTAAAAGGCAGAAAATGTCAGAAAAATAAAAACGTTATAAAGCTAACTGGGTAGCAATTTTATCTCTGTAGTCATTCATGGATAAAACAAGCACTGGTGCCTAATGTCTTCAATACAGCAGGACTCATAATTTTATTTTTGAACACTGCCAAAACTCAAAATCTTATACTTTAACTTAAAACTTAACTAGAACTTAAAATGTGCTTGACACAAATGAAAGTTCAATTGAAACACGTGAGAAAAACACCTAACCTTTTAAGTGATGTGTGTTATCAGGTGTAATGGCATTTTTAGGTTAGAAATAAGAACATTTCTTGGTAAGATCCTTAGTTCAGGGTTTTTAAATGCACATCCATGAACCTACTGTATTATATAATTTAGTCTTAGTGATGTCAATTAACATCTAACATCTTATGTATATTTATAATTGCTCTTTAACTAAACAAAAATATGTTTTTATCCAATTAATCGATGGAATTTTCAGTAGAATACTCGATTACTAAAATATTCGATTAGCTGCAGCCCTAGTTAACAGTCTTCATCCTCTCCTCTCAGAAAAAACAGGACCAGAACGACAGAGCGGAGTCGGAGAAGCAGCCGGCTCTGGAAGAGAACGACCTGAAGCCGAGTGAAGGTGAGGAACCCAACAAGTCAGGGGCGGGGCTTAAACCTGAGGCTGTGGGGGCGGGGCTTAAACCTGGGGCTGTGGGGGGCGGGGCTTAAACCTGGGGCTGTGGGGGGCGGGGCTTAAACCTGGGGCTGTGGGGGGCGGGGCTTAAACCTGAGGCTGTGGGGGGGGGGCTTAAACCTGGGGCTGTGGGGGCGGGGCTTAAACCTGAGGCTGTGGGGGCGGGGCTTAAACCTTAGGTTGTGGGGGCGGGGCTTAAACCTTAGGTTGTGGGGGCGGGGCTTAAACCTTATGTTGTGGGGGCGGGGCTTAAACCCGGGGCTGTGGGGGCCGGGCTTAAACCTGCGGGTTTTCAGAGTAAATTTCCTTTCGCCAACGAAAATTGTGACTAAATATTGTCGTCAATTAACCTTTATCACCTGAGGAAAACGAGACGCAACAAAATGCTGGTCATGATGTGACTATAACGATAATTAAATATATAATGCAATATCGTAGAGGAATAAAAACCAGACTAAAATGTAGATTACAAAATAAAAACTCTGCTACAATGTGTCTTCATTTTCGTTGACCAAAACGAGACGAAATGTTCTACCAAAGATCCTTAATGTCCATGTTTTCAGTAGTTTCTCTGGTTTAATGTCCATGTTTTCAGTAGTTTCTCTGGTTTAATGTCCATGTTTTCAGTAGTTTCTCTGGTTTAATGTCCATGTTTTCAGTAGTTTCTCTGGTTTAATGTCCATGTTTTCAGTAGTTTCTCTGGTTTAATGTCCATGTTTTCAGTAGTTTCTCTGGTTTAATGTCCATGTTTCCAGTAGTTTCTCTGGTTTAATGTCCATGTTTTCAGTAGTTTCTCTGGTTTAGTTCTGCTGGGTGACGTTAGTCCTCAATCCAGTGTTTCCCCTAGAATTTTTTTCAGGCCCGGTGGTACCACCGAAAAAATCCTAAACAGACGAGGCACGTGGGACGGCATATTGTACATGTAGCAATATAAAAAAGTTTTACATTAAAAATCATTGTAGCCCTATATTGCTGAATGATATCACTTCAATGAAATAATTAGATTTAATCTAACCTTTAACCAAAGTGTCATGGGCCTGAAAGGTCTGACCCCATATGAGCATTGAGCATCTTTTCTATATATTTCAGAGGGATCTCTATGAAAACCCTCTGGGATGGTCCTCTTTTAACGGCTGCTCGTGCTGACGGCATATGCCACAAAACATCCCTATTCACAATTGAGATTATATCAGTTATAATAATTTAAACATTGTAGATTTGTTTTACCCGTTTTGTTATAGCAGAGTTACATGCATTTGACTGGGTGAAAAATGAACCTTTAGTGGTTCTACTGGAAAGACAATCTATTGTCTGTTATTTTCATCATTATACAAAAAAAAGAAGCTCAATCAGAACAAAAATGTAAGCTAAACAACAAATTGGAAATGTACCATTGGCTCATACATGGCTGGCACTAGGACCCCGCGGACGCATGGCGCGGCTGTGTTTTCCTTCATGGTTCCCTGCAGCGTCTCATGCAAACACAAACACACGGACCTGCAGAAACATTTCTTTATATCATGTTGTCTGTCGCCCGCGATATTTTTTTTTTTTTTGACTAGCTACAAACTCTATACATCCCATAATATATAATAATATGCCGCGCTTTCAGCAGCGTTACTAGGCAAAGAAGCAGGTTGACTCCCGTTGCAGAACAGCTGCAGAGGCTCCTTAACGTAAATGATCATTGATTTTTTTTTTTTAGGCCTGGCGGGGGTCTCGTTGGCCTGGCGGCCCCGCCAGGCCTATATAATGGTAGGGGAAACACTGCAGTCGCTGCAGCGGGGAATCAGATCCAGAAGATGCAGCTGCAGAGTTAGAGGCTGATGCTGTTAACGCAGACCTCTAGGTTCACGTCAATTAAAAACAAATTACATAGAGAAACGCAGGGATCTGCTCTGGGGGGGGGGGAGAAGAAGAACCATCTTTGGATGCACATTCCTAGACGTGGAAAAATACAAAGATGGGGAGAAATGCGCAAAAATAAATTTGTTGTAAACTCAAATTAGAGTCTTCTGTATCTGGAATCAATGTGTCCTTGAGTCTATAAGGTAACAATAATAGAATAATAAGATAACCTTGTTTGAATTGTAAATGGGTTTGGCTAATAAATACAAAACTAGACAAAAACTAGATAAAATGGTCCTGGACAATTCTGACTAAAATAAGACTAAAATGCTCAGACTTTTCGTCGACTGAAACTTGACACGACTAAAAGGAGAATGAACGTGACTAAAACTAATACAAACTAAAATGGTAGCTTGACCCAAAGACTAGACTAAAACTAAAATTGAAACAGGCTGACAACAACAACACTACTTGAGACGCTTCAGGGCGGGGCTTAAGTGGATTTGGGTCTGAAACTTGTTCATCTTCCGCCTGCAGATGTGGAAACGAACGGCGGCAGCACATTTGCCGACCACTCTCACGGCGGCGGCGTGGCGGAGGAGGAGCAGGTGATGCTGGCGCCGCAGGTGTCGGTGGTGTCGCCGCAGGGCTACCGGCGGGCGTCGGGCTCCGGCGCCGCCTACACCGCCGAGGACTGCGAGAACAAGTGCCACTCCCACTTCCATGACACGGTGGGCCAGGCGGACAGCATGCACCACCACCACCACGACTACCACCACATCCTGCACCACCACCACTCCCAGAACCACCACCCCCACAGCCACGCCCACTCCTACTCCGAGCAGCACTTCCGGCAGGCCGGCGTGGCCACGCTGGCCTGGATGGTCATCATGGGGGACGGCCTGCACAACTTCAGCGACGGCCTGGCCATCGGTAGGGGCGTGTCCTCTCCGCGCTGATGCGTCTCCTGGCGCCGCCGGCTGCTGACGGTTTGTGTCTTTTGCAGGCGCCGCCTTCACCGAAGGGCTGTCCAGCGGCCTCAGCACCTCCGTGGCCGTCTTCTGCCACGAGCTGCCGCACGAGCTGGGTGAGTATCTGGTTATTATCTGACTGCTGACACGATTTCTGGTTCTACAACCGTAGCCTCCGTACGGCTCGTCCCGGTTTCAGATCTCACAGCACTCGGTTTAGACGACACGTGAGGATATTTGATAGAAATAATGTAAAATAATAATAATAATTAAAGCTGCAAGCAGCGATGAACGGGCCCTCGCACTCACGGCC